>NC_081563.1:68941482-68980217 GCF_022355385.1 Mustela nigripes | reverse complement strand
CCTCAGTTTGTTTTGTGAGATTAAGAGTCACTTATGGTTTGTCTCCCTCCCAATCCCATCTTGTTTCATTGATTCTTCTCCTACCCACTTAAGCCCCCATGTTGCATAACCACTTCGTCATATCAGGGAGATCATATGATAGTTGTCTTTCTCTGCTTGACTTATTTCGCTAAGCATGATATGCTCTAGTTCCATCCATGTTGTCGCAAATGGCAAGATTTCATTTCTTTTGATGGCTGCATAGTATTCCATTGTGTATATATACCACATCTTCTTGATCCATTCATCTGTTGATGGACATCTAGGTTCTTTCCATAGTTTGGCTATTGTGGACATTGCTGCTATAAACATTCGGGTGCACGTGCCCCTTTGGATCACTACGTTTGTATCTTTAGGGTAAATACCCAGTAGTGCAATTGCTGGGTCATAGGGCAGTTCTATTTTCAATATTTTGAGGAACCTCCATGCTGTTTTCCAGAGTGGCTGCACCAGCTTGCATTCCCACCAACAGTGTAGGAGGGTTCCCCTTTCTCCACATCCTCGCCAGCATCTGTCATTTCCTGACTTGTTGATTTTAGCCATTCTGATTGGTGTGAGGTGATATCTCATTGTGGTTTTGATTTGTATTTCCCTGATGCTGAGTGATGTGGAGCACTTTTTCATGTATCTGTTGGCCATCTGGATGTCTTCTTTGCAGAAGTGTCTGTTCATGTCATCTGCCCATTTCTTGATTGGATTATTTGTTCTTTGGGTGTTGAGTTTGCTAAGTTCTTTATAGATTCTGGACACTAGTCCTTTATCTGATATGTCGTTTGCAAATATCTTCTCCCATTCTGTCAGTTGTCTTTTGATTTTGTTAACTGTTTCCTTTGCTGTGCAAAAGCTTTTGATCTTGATGAAATCCCAATAGTTCATTTTTGCCCTTGCTTCTCTTGCCTTTAGCGTTGTTCCTAGGAAGATGTTGCTGCGGCAGAGGTCGAAGAAGTTGCTGCCTGTGTTCTCCTCAAGGATTTTGATGGATTCCTTTCGCACATTGAGGTCCTTCATCCATGTTGAGTCTATTTTTGTGTGTGGTGTAAGGAAATGGTCCAATTTCATTTTTCTGCATGTGGCTGTCCAATTTTCCCAGCACCATTTATTGAAAAGGCTGTCTTTTTTCCATTGGACATTCTTTCCTGCTTTGTCGAAGATTAGTTGACCATAGATTTGAGGGTCTATTTCTGGGCTCTCTATTCTGTTCCATTGATCTATGTGTCTGTTTTTGTGCCAGTACCATGCTGTCTTGATGATGACAGCTTTGTAATAGAGCCTGAAGTCCGGAATTGTGATGCCACCAATGTTGACTTTCTTTTTCAATATCCCTTTGGCTATTTGAGGTCTTTTCTGGTTCCATATAAATTTTAGAATGATTTGTTCCATTTCTTTGAAAAAGATGGATGGTACTTTGATAGGAATTGCATTAAATGTGTAGATTGCTTTAGGTAGCATAGACATTTTCAAAATATTTATTCTTCCAATCCAGGAGTATGGAACATTTTTCCATTTCATTGTGTCTTCCTCAATTTCTTTCATGAGTACTTTATAGTTATCTGAGTATAGATTCTGTGTCTCTTTGGTTAGGTTTATTCCTAGGTATCTTATAATTTTGGATGCAATTGTAAATCGGATTGACTCCTTAATTTCTCTTTCTTCTGTCTTGCTGTTGTTGTAGAGAAATGCAACTGATTTCTGTGCATTGATTTTATATCCTGACACTTTACTGAATTCCTGTATAAGTTCTAGCAGTTTTGGAGTGGAGTCTTTTGGGTTTTCCACATATAGTATCATATCATCTGCGAAGAGTGATAATTTGACTTCTTCTTTGCCGATTTGGATGCCTTTAATTTCCTTTTGTTGTCTGATTGCTGAGGCTAGGACCTCTAGTACGATGTTGAATAGCAGTGGTGATAATGGACATCCCTGCCGTGTTCCTGACCTTAGCGGAAAAGCTTTCAGTTTTTCTCCATTTAGAATGATATTTGTGGTGGGTTTTTCATAGATGGCTTTGATGATATTGAGGTATGTGCCCTCTATCCCTACACGTTGAAGATTTTTGATCAGGAAGGGATGCTGTACTTTGTCAAATGCTTTTTCAGCATCTATTGAGAGTATCATATGGTTCTTGTTCTTTCTTTTATTGATGTGTTGTATCACATTGACTAATTTGCGGATGTTGAACCAACCTTGCAGCCCTGGAATAAATCCCACTTGGTCGTGGTGAATAATCTTTTTAATGTACTGTTGAATCCTATTGGCTAGTATTTTGTTGAGTATTTTCGCATCTGTGTTCATCAAGGATATTGGTCTATAGCTCTCTTTTTTGATGGGATCCTTGTCTGGTTTGGGGATCAAGGTGATGCTGGCCTCATAAAATGAGTTTGGAAGTTTTCCTTCCATTTCTATTTTTTGGAACAGTTTCAGGAAATAGGAATTAGTTCTTCTTTAAATGTTTGGTAGAATTCCCCCGGGAAGCCGTCTGGCCCTGGGCTTTTGTATGTTTGGAGATTTTTAATGACTGTTTCAATCTCCTTACTGGTTATGGGTCTGTTCAGGCTTTCTATTTCTTCCTGGTTCAGTTGTGGTAGTTTATATGTTTCCAGGAATGCATCCATTTCTTCCAGATTGTCCAATTTATTGGCGTAGAGTTGCTCATAGTATGTTTTTATAATAGTTTGTATTTCTTTGGTGTTAGTTGTGATCTCTCCTCTTTCATTCATGATTTTATTTATTTGGGTCCTTTCTCTTTTCTTTTTGATAAGTCGGGCCAGGGGTTTATCAATTTTATAAATTCTTTCAAAGAACCAGCTCCTAGTTTCGTTGATTTGTTCTATTGTTTTTTTTGGTTTCTATTTCCTTGATTTCTGCTCTGATCTTTATGATTTCTCTTCTCCTGCTGGGCTTAGGGTTTCTTTCTTGTTCTTTCTCCAGCTCCTTTAGGTATAGGGTTAGGTTGTGTACCTGAGACCTTTCTTGCTTCTTGAGAAAGGCTTGAACCACTATATATTTTCCTCTCAGGACTGCCTTTGTTGTGTCCCACAGATTTTGAACCTTTGTATTTTCATTATCATTTGTTTCCATGATTTTTTTCAATTCTTCTTTAATTTCCCGGTTGACCCATTCATTCTTTAGAAGGATGCTGTTTAGTCTCCATGTATTTGGGTTTTTTCAAACTTCCTTTTGTGGTTGAGTTCTAGCTTTAGAGCATTGTGGTCTGAAAATATGCAGGGAATGATCCCAATCTTTTGATACCGGTTGAGTCCTGATTTAGGACCGAGGATTTGATCTATTCTGGAGAATGTTCCATGTGCACTAGAGAAGAATGTATATTCTGTTGCTTTGGGATGAAATGTTCTGAATATATCTGTGATATCCATCTGGTCCAGTGTGTCGTTTAAGGCCTTTATTTTCTTGCTGATCTTTTGCTTGGATGATCTGTGCATTTCAGTGAGGGGAGTGTTAAAGTCCCCTACTATTATTGTATTATTGTTGATGTGTTTCTTTGATATTGTTATTAATTGGTTTATATAGTTGGCTGCTCCCACGTTGGGGGCATAGATATTTAAAATTGTTAAATCTTCTTGTTGGACAGACCCTTTGAGTATGATATAGTGTCCTTCCTCATCTCTTATTATAGTCTTTGGATTAAAATCTAATTGATCTGATATAAAGATTGCCACTCCTGCTTTCTTCTGATGTCCATTAGCATGGTAAATTCTTTTCCACCCCCTCACTTTAAATCTGGAGGTGTCTTCGGGCTTAAAATGAATTTCTTGGAGGCAACATATAGATGGGTTTTTTTTTTTATCCATTCTGATACCCTGTGTCTTTTGACAGGGGCATTTAGCCCATTAACATTCCGGGTAACTATTGAGAGATATGAATTTAGTGCCATCGTATTGCCTGTAAGGTGACTGTTACTGTATATGGTCTCTGTTCCTTTCTGATCTACCACTTGTAGGCTCTCTCTTTGCTTAGAGGACCCCTTTCAATATTTCCTGTAGAGCTGGTTTGGTGTTTGCAAATTCTTTCAGTTGTTGTTTGTCCTGGAAACTTTTAATCTCTCCTTCTATTTTCAATGATAGCCTAGCTGGATATAGTATTCTTGGCTGCATGTTTTTCTCGTTTAGTGCTCTGAAAATATCATGCCAGCTCTTTCTGGCCTGCCAGGTCTCTGTGGATAAGTCAGCTGCCAATCTAATATTCTTACCATTGTATGTTACAGACTTCTTTTCCCGGGTTGCTTTCAGGATTTTCTCTTTGTCACTGAGACTTGTAAATTTTACTATTAGGTGACGGGGTGTGGGCCTATTCTTATTGATTTTGAGGGGTGTTCTCTGAACCTCCTGAATTTTGATGCTCGTTCCCTTTGCCATATTGGGGAAATTCTCTCCAATAATTCTCTCCAGTATACCTTCTGCTCCCCTCTCTTTTTCTTCTTCTTCTGGAATCCCAATTATTCTAATGTTGTTTCGTCTTATGGTGTCACTTATCTCTCGAATTCTCCCCTCATGGTCCAGTAGCTGTTTGTCCCTCTTTTGCTCAGCTGCTTTATTCTCTGTCATTTGGTCTTCTATATCACTAATTCTTTCTTCTGCCTCATTTATCCTAGCAGTGAGAGCCTCCATTTTTGATTGCACCTCATTAATAGCTTTTTTGATTTCAACTTGGTTAGATTTTAGTTCTTTTATTTCTTCAGAAAGGGCTTTTATATCTCTCGAGAGGGTTTCTCTAATACCTTCCATGCCTTTTTCCATGCCTGGCTAGAAACTTGAGAATTGTCATTCTGAACTCTAGATCTGACATATTACCAATGTCTGTATTGTTTAGGTCCCTAGCCTTCGGTACTGCCTCTTGTTCTTTTTTTTGTGTTGAATTTTTCCGTCTTGTCATTTTGTCCAGATAAGAGTATATGAAGGGGCAAGTAAAATACTAAAAGGTTGGCAACAACCCCAGGAAAATATGCTTTAACCAAATTAGAAGAGATCCCAAATCGTGAGGGGGGAGAAGGGATAAAAAAAGGTTCAAAAAGGAAGAAAGAAAAAGAAAAAGAAAAAAGAAAAAAAAAGAAAAGAAAAGAAATAAAAAAAAAACACCTAAGAAAAATATAAAAAAGAAAAAATATATATTAGATATATATATTTAAAAAATCGTTAAAAAAGAAAAAGGTAACAGTTAAAAAAAAATTTTACCCGAAGGCGAGAAAAAAAAAAATGAAAAAGAAAAAAATTAAATTAACTGCAAGACTAAAAAAAAATCACAGGGAAAAAGCCATGAGTTTTGTGCTTGCCTTTCTCCTCCTCTGGAATTCTGCTGCTCTCCTTGGTATTGAAACCGCACTGCTTGGTAGGTGAACTTGGTATCGGCTGGATTTCTTGTTGATCTTCTGGGGGAGCGGCCTGTTGTAGTGATTCTCAAGTGTCTTTGCCCCAGGCAGAATTGCACTGCCCTTACCCGGGGCCGGGGTGAGTAATCCGCTCGGGTTTGCTTTCAGGAGCTTTTGTTCCCTGAGCGCTTTCCGTAGAGTTCTAGAGGACGGGAATACAAATGGCGACCTCCTGGTCTCCGGCCTGGAGGAGCCGAGAGCCCAGGGCCGCACTCCTCAGTGCGTCCTCAGAGAACAGCGCCCAGTTACTCCCATCTGCCTGACCTCCGGCCGCGCTCCGAGCTCACCGAGCCTGCGACAGGTTCAAGGTAACACCGAGCTGCGAGCTTACTGTCGGCTCTGTCTCTGTAGCCGGCTTTCCCGTTCCAATACCTGCAAGCTCTGTGACACTCAGACACCCCTGATCCTTTTGTGACCCTGCGGGACCTGAGGCCACGCTGACCCCATGTGGGCTTTGCTCCGGGTAGCCTCTGGAGCGATGTCCCTCAGCGGAACAGACTTTTAAAAGTCCTGATTTTGTGCGCGGTTGCTCCGTTGCTCCGCCGCTTGCCGGGAGCCAGCCCCTCCCCCCGGGGTCTATCTTCCCGTCGCTTTGGATTCACTTCTCCGCCGGTCCTACCTTTCAGAAAGTGGTTGTTTTTCTGTTTCCAGAATTGCTGTTCTTCTTTTCGATCTGCCGATGGATTTTCAGGTGCTTGCAATCTTTAGATAAGCTATCTAGCTGATCTCCGGCTAGCTGAAGTAGTCTCAGCCTGCTACTTCTCCGCCATCTTGACTCCTCCCCCTTTTCCAGGTTTTTTAAGTCACCTGTAAGGTAATCATAAGCTCTCCAGTCTATTCTGAACTTCTGGGTGAGAAGAAATTCACTGCTTCACTAGGGGGCTATTCTTTCTCTCCCTTTCAGCTATATCAAGATCTAATCAATAACTTATATTATATAAGCTTAAGGTACACGAAATGATTTGTTATACATATATATTACAAGATGATCACCACAATAAGATTGATTAACACATTTATCAACTCACATAATCACCTTTTTTCCTTGTGGTAAGAACACTTATTTATTCTCTTAACAACTTCCAAATATGTAATACAGTATTAACTATAGTTAATAGTAATATTAACTATATATACTATATAATATAGTAATATTGTACCTCAGATCCCTGGAAGTTACACATCTTATGACTGAAATTTTCTACCATTTGACCAATATCTTCCCCTGTCTTTTACCTAGCCCCCAGCAGCCATTAATCTGGTCTATTTTTGTATAAGTTTGGCTTTTTAAAAATATTCCACATGTAAATGAGATCATACAGTATTCATCTTTGTCTAACTTATTTCACTTTGCAAAATTCCCTCAGGGTCTATCCATGTCATCACATATTGCATAATTTCTTTCTTTTTCCATTCATTGGTGGACATATACTTAGATTGTTTTTATATCTTAGTAATTGTGAATAATGTTTCAATTAACATGGGGGTACAGCTATCTCTTCAACATAATGACTTCATTTCCTTAAGATATATACCCAGAAGTGGGATTGCTGGTATGGTAGTACTATTTTCAGGGTGTTTTTGTTGTTGTTGTTCTGTTTTGTTTTGTTTTGTTTTGTTTTGTTTTGTTTTTGAGAAACTTCCATATTGTTTTCAAAATGGTTGTACTCATTTACATTCCCACCAAAAGTGTGCAGGTTACATTTTTTGATGAGACTACTTTGAATTCCAAAGTTTTAGGTTAAAAATTGTTTTAATTCAGTTATATTTTCTCCATTTATTCTTCTTGTTCCCTGCTATGCTTCATAGACCTGCTTAAACTATGTAACTTTGGTGGGTTTGAAAACAGTTTGCTTTGCTCCTCAGCATGTCACCAAGCCCTGCCATCTCTGTTAATGGAGCTGCCATTCTGGTGTCCCAGTTCCAGTTGTCACCAGCTAGTCTTTACTCTCCCCTAGATGCACTCAGGAATGTTGAAGTTTCTTCTAATGTGACAGAGAAGAAGTAGCATAGAAAAAGGGGGAGAGCAACAAAGAAAAAAAGGGAGAGAATGAGGAAGGGAGAGGGGCAGAAAGATATACAAGATGTGCATAAAGAAACAAAGGAAGAGAGACAACAGAAGACAGATGTACCAGAAAGGAATGCATAGCTAGGGAGTGGCTTGGCATGTGCCTACAATCCCATAGACTTCTCAGTCTTGAATCTTCCTTCCTTTAATCAAACCCCAGATCAATGTATTTTGTCAATCTCATAACACTGTTGATTCACACTGAGCTTTTAACCAAAACCACTCTCTTCTTTTTTTGTTTTTGTTTTTGTTTTACAAATATAATAATACTTCAACATTCATTGAGACCTGCCTCTGTGCCTAAAATCCTTTAAAGTCATTTAATCCTACAACATTCATAAAAGATCAGTACTTTTATAAAACTATTTCCATTTTATAGTTGAAAAAATTGAAAAACAGAAAAGTTAAGCAACTTGTTCATCCATATACAGTGAGTAAAGGGCACACCAAAGATTCCAGCCTATCCTACACTTAAAAAAAAAAAAAAATCGAGCTACTGGGGTGCCTGGGTGGCTCAGTGGGTTAAAGCCTCTGCCTTTGGCTCAGGTCATGATCCTGGGTCCTACAGATCCAGCCCCATATCAGGGTCCCTGCTCAGCAGGGAGCATGCTTCTCCCTCTCCCTGCCTCTGGCTTGTCCTTTCTCTCATTATCTCTCTCTCTCTCTCTCTCAAATAAATAAATAAAATCTTAATAAATAAATCCAACTACATTTTACTATTCATTTTATTTTTTATAAACTTGGTCCATTATTTCTTCTTGTCACTTTTTAAAAAATATTTATTTATTTGACAGAGAGGGAGATCACAAGTAGAGAGGCAGACAGAGAAAGGGGGTAAACAGGCTCCCCGCTGAGCAGAGAGTCCAATGTGGGGCTCCATCCCAGGACCCATAGACCATGACCTGAGCTGAAGGCAGAGGCTTAACCCACTGAGCCACTAGGCACCTCCTTCTTGTCACTTTAATCTTGACTCTCTCAAGAGTTGTTGTCTATTCTCTCAGCTTCTTCTAACAGGCAAATAATAAACTTCAGTTTTTCCTTATGCAAAATATTCATGAACTTGGTGCAGAGAATGGTCAACGATGGACTATAGTGGTATATGCTTTCTCACAAATTATATTGATTCATGTATCTATACACTTTTGATGAGGACATTTAACTATTTTAATACAATCTAGATTAATTTGTATACAGATATATTTTCCCATCTTATTATGATTCACTGTTTTAAATACTTGGCTGCCCTTTGTTTATACCTATATGTTTCTAATGGTTTACCAGTAGGCCTATCAAATCATTTAAGTAAAATTATCTACACTTGAGTATCTTCCAAGTAGTTTCAATGAGATAATTTTCAAAGGTAATTGATATTTCAATGATTATTTTAAAAGATTGTATTTATTCATTTTGATAGAGATAGAGCGAAGGAAGGGGCAGAGGTGGAGGGAGAAGGACAAACAGACTCTGTACTGAGCATAGAACCTGACATGGGCTTCATATCTTGACCCTGAGACGATGACCTGAACTGAAATCAAGTTGAATGCTCAACTAACTAAGCCAACCAGATGCCTCAACATTTCAATGACTTTGAATTAGAGATTCTTCATCTTATCCTTAAAATATAGATATAGAAGTATAGTTTTAAGAAGTGTGTAATTGTGTGTATATATGTGTGTGTGTGTGTATACACACATAAATTTTAGATGAACACATTTAAGCCAACTTTATTTATAAAATTTTATTTTTGAAATAGAAATTTGACTGTTTATAATATTAATTACAGTTCTAGTCCTGGGAAATTTTCAGAGCTCAGGTAGTACAAATAGCTCAAAACTCAAGGACAGTATTCCTGCCAGTTTTCTGCCTTCTGAAATTATCCAAGTTCTAATCTTATATCACAGTGAATTTGTGCCCCTTTTGTCTTTGAGGGAAACTCACAGTGGCAAGGAAGTGAGTTGAATTTCCAAATCAAAGTGTAGGGTCTTTTAATCTTCTAATTTCACCTCTCAGTTTCTTTCCAAAAGGACTACTAGAGAGTATTATTAAAAATTACACACGTTGCAAAGAACTTATACAACCAAAGACCAAAATAAGAAATAATACAATTTAACAATGGGTAGAAAACATGAACAGACATTTCCTCAAAGAAAATGTACAGATGACCGATAGACACATGAAATGATGTTCAGCATCACTCATCATCAGAGAAATGCAAATTAAAACCACAATTAGATATCACCTCACTCCTGTCAGAATGGTTAAAGCCAAAACACAAGAAACAACAAGTGCTGGTGAGAATATGGAGAAAAGAGAACACTCATGTGTTGTTGGTGGGAATGCAAACTGGTACAACCACTATGGAAAATAGTATGGAGTTTCTTGAAAAAAACTAAAAAAAGAATTAACATATGATCCACTAATTCCACTGCTGGGTATTTACCCAAAGAACACAAAAACACTAATTCAAAAAGATATATGTTTCTCCTATGTTTACTACAGCATTATTTACAACAACCAAATTATGGAAATAGCCCAGGTATCTATCAGTAGATGAAGGGATAAAGGAAATGTGATACACACACACACACACACACACACACACACACACACACATACACAAATATTAGGCAAAAAAAAAAAAAAAAGAATGAAACCTACGGTCACCTGGGTATGTCAGTCAGTTAATCATCCAATTTTTTTTATTTCGGCTCAGGTAGTGATCTCAGGGTTGGGAGATTGAGCCCCATGTTGGGCTCCATTCTGGGCATGGAGCCTACTTAAGATTCCCTGATTCTATTTCTCCCTCTGCCTCTCCCCACTACCTTCTCTATTTGGAAAAAAAAAAAAAAAAAAGGGAAAAAAAAAGAAATCTTGTCATGTGCATCAACTTGGATGGATCTACAGGGTATAATGCTAAGCAAAGTAAGTCACTCAGAGAAAGACAAATGCCATGTGATTTCACTCATAAGCAAAATGTAAGAAACAAAACAAAGAAGGAAAGGGACAAACCAAAAAACAGACTTATTAGCTCTAGGGAGAAAACTGATGGTTACCAGAGGGGAGGTTGCAGGACTGGGTGAAATAGGTAAAGGGGATTAAGAGTATACTTATCTTGGTGACCTCTAGTAATGTACAGAATTGTTGAAGCACTATATTGTACACCTGAAACTAATAGAACATCCTATATTAACTATACTGGAATGAAAATTAAATATATATAAATATATATATGCATGTTGTAATCAATACCACGTCCCTGGCTTTCTGTGGGGGTGTTTGGACATCACTGTTAATAAGGTAGGCACTAAACTTTGCCAGGGTGTTTTAGTAAATGCAGAGCCCTGACAAGTCCTCAGCAAGAAGTGCTTGAACATGTGGTGCCAGGTTGATATAGACTGGCAACTGCATAAATTGTCCAATGTACTTATCTTTGTTTCTGCAGCTTCTTTCTCTTATCTAAAAGACAGAAAGGCCTGTCCATTTCACAAACAGAAGATGGTCAGAGGGTGAAACAAAATTAGCATGTACGCCTGTAATTGCTCAATCATCTCCCCTCCCCAAAATCACTGCAAATGACTCTCTTTTTCTTTGCAGGAATAATTGTGCACCTGCTTTTCAAAACACAAAAGCTGGTTTTGCCTTTGTGCATAAAATGTGATTTGGAGAATTTAGGGATCATGCAACCACATATTTACATAATCAAATGGCAAACTGCAATTTATTTTAAGCTCATGGATTCTTTGTTCTTCCTTACCCAACAATCATGTAAATAATGCCAAAAGCACTGGTGCCTGTCTGACACTTGGGGGTTAGCTTTAGTTTGTATAACACTGTCTCAAGGACACATGGCAGAGTAATAGATATAAATGATTCTGGGACATTCTTATGAAAATACCTACTATTTCCTGGTACATGGCAAAGTCATTTTTAGAATTTTTTTTTTTCCATCTACCCACCTTGTGCACATTACAATTTGTGTTCCCTAGGGGGAAAAGAAGTATAAGGTTTCTTGTTGATGATCCAAGAAATGTGAATAAAGTTGTTGGCAGATGGTTCACACATTTCATTCTGAAATATCTTATAGTGACAAATAACAAAGTGTATATAATTAGCTCTATGCAGATGGCATGCCAAGTGTTGATATTCATCTCTGCAGACTTTTTACAAAGATACTATTTTAAGAGTCAAGTTTCAGAGACAGCCCATGAGCCCTCTAGAGAGGAACTAAGCAAGGTTTTACCAAGAAGGACCATGCCATCAAGTTAAGTTCTCTTTACCAAGAAGGCTCTCTGCTCCCAGGTCATTCCATGGTTGGAACAGCCTGTCAGTCAGGTTTTAGTTAAAAGCCACCTCCTCAAAAACTTTTTTCCTGACCATCCAAACACTTCTAATTCCTTCCCTCTCCTAGCTCATCTCTTATTATCATTGTTTATTTGTCTTTTAGTTTTTATTGCGATACTTGAGGTTAAGTGGTAAGTATTGACCTTGACCATCTTGTCCACTGCGATATACTGGCCTTGTTATCATAGTGCATGGCATTTGAGAGTTCCTCAAATAATATTTACATGAATAATTTTTGTAGTTCACCCTTCACTGGTCAAAGTAATCAAAATGTTTAAGCTAATACCTTTTCTCCATTTATCCAGTATTAGTATATATAGCAGAAATTAACAGATTGAGCTAATATCTCTGCTATAAAGATTTTATTCTTTTTTTCAATATTTGCTTTCGTTTAGTTTGACAGCTACATATGGTAGACAGAGAATGTGGAAAAAGACCAGGACTGAATATAAATAGAAAGCAGAGTTTGATATACTTGTTTATTTTCTTTCCAATAAATAGGTATATTTATATAGGTCTATTTTAGGTATATAAATAGGTATTTTCTTTCCAATAAATAGCTTTCCAATAAATAGGTATTATGTCAGTTTAACTTATTTATTTATTCTGTACTCTGAGGCCCTGTGCCTAACAGATACTTTGTAGTGTTGGTGACATATTAGATATACTAGTAAGGAAAAGTATTGTCTTACTGAAGAGAATGGATGCCCACATTTTAATTTTTTTTCCTTCATAAGTTATTATTATAATTAAAAAGTTCTGTCCCTGGGCTCAATAATATATATGTAAGAAGATATTTATAATATTACATATTTCTGATTTTGGTGAGGCCAATGAACAGAAGGTAATCCAAAGAAATAGAAGTAGGCATTATTATGCTTTTATTTTAATTATTCTTTTAAAGAACAGCATATCTGAGTTTCCATTTTGATGATGCTCTATTTTCTCATAAAATGTCCTCTATTTCATGGTGTGAATCAATCACTGCTTTCAATGATATTTTTTTCTCTATCTCGGTTCACTGAAGTCTTGAGCATTCTGTTTCCTTAAAGTAATTTGATTGTCTTGATTCATAATCTTGTTCCAGATCTCAAATATTTGCTCCTCTGGTTTTAAGCAGAAACAGCTGAACATTTTGAGAACTCACTCAGTGAAACATAAACAACAGGTTTAAAGTACCAAAATGGAACATTACCTTCTTCCCCAGTGTCTTTTTAATTGTTAAATTTAAATGCTTTATACTGAGTATCCATAAAATGCAATGATTGGCTCAGCTGGGATTCTGCTGTTTTCCACTTTCTTTATATATTTTTTAAAAATGCAACTGTTTTGTTTTATAAAGATGTTGCAGGTTCTATGTATTTTCTCTGTTCTCTAAGCTTTCAGTGCACAAGGGGATCCTTATTATAGCCATGTTTTCAGCTCTCATTGCAAAAAGTTGGGCATATTAAAGTCACCAAATCTCCAAACTCTTAATCTACATAAACTCCAGTGGGCCCCAAACTGCTGTGAATGAAGAACAGCTGATCCTAATTGTTCCCTAATGCCAAGGTTTCCCGGAAAGCCAGTTGCTGCATGGTAACACTTCAGAAGCCATAAGAAGCCCAGCAAATGGAGGTGAAAACAATAGTATCAGTATCTGAAGTCTCATACACTAGAGTAACACAAGTCAATTTCCAGGTCAGGACCCACTCTGGGGTGCTGAATGATGATCCAGGCCCTGTGTTCTGGTGTGCTAAAAGACACACACGCACTAGACTGGAACGTAACAATAAACATTCTGCTGTCGTTGAAAAAACAAACAAACAAAATCTATGAAAGAAAATGTAGGTAATCATTTCTTCTCCTACCTTTATGGACACCCAATTTAATTAATTTTCTTCTCATTTCTGTCATAATTTCAGATTCACCTCTAGAATCATTGTCTCCTCTGAATCTCCTAAGCTAATTATGACCAGAGTAAGATGAATTTAAATAGTCTGTCTACCTTCTTCCATTGATGACCTTAGAAATTAATGGAGATTCAGAGGATCCCCTTGAACGATGAAATGGACATTTTTGCTTAGCCTTCATTTGGTAAACATAGCTTCTGAAAAATAGATTTCATATGTTTTTTCTAAAATGAAGCCTATCTGATTGCCTTTTTTCTGTAGAGAGGGCTATATGATGACAGGTACAGAGACATGCTCTCTTCTCAGGTAAATTTATGTCAGTTACAAAAGATTAGGTCTAATGTTATGGCATTGTCCCCAAATCCAACAGGAATATAGAGAACAAAGAGAGCAGTGTGGTTTCAAATAGAGCTAAAAGATTCAGAGAAGACAATGGCCCTTAGTAGAATACACAGACTCTGTAAGTCATCATTTCATCCAGTTATGAAGAACCATCAGACAAGCCCAAATTGAGGGACAGTTTTCAAAATATAACTGACCTGTGCCCTTAAACATTATTAGTAACATGAAAGACAAAGAAAGGGAGAGGAATTTTTATAGATTAAAGAAGATTAAAGAGCTAGGACAACTGAATGACTCAGAAGTCTTTTGCTTATAAAGGGCTTTGCTGGGACAGCTGGTAAACTTTGCATAATACCTATAGATTACATACTACATTGTATCAGAGTTGACTTCCTGATTTTGAAAATTATAATTATGTAAGAGAATGTACTTGTTCTTGGGAAACTTACACTGAAGTATGTAGAAGTAAATGGGGGAAGAGGTCTACAACTCGCTCTCAAACTGTTCAAAAAAAAAAAAAAAAGGAAAACATGTACATGGTGAGAAAAAAATGAGAGAGAGGAGAGAGAAAATAAATGTGGAAAATCTTAAAAATAGTGGTTAAGAGGGAGGCGTAGGTGGCTCAGTTGGTTAAGCAGCTGCCTTTGGCTCAGGTCATGATCCCAGCGTCCTGGGATCGAGTCCCACATCGGGCTCCTTGCTTGTCAGGGAGCCTGCTTCTCCCTCTGCCTCTGCCTGCCATTCTGTCTGCCTGTGCTCACTTGCTCTCCCCCTCTCTCTCTGACAAATAAATAAAATCTTTAAAAAAAAATAGTGGTAAAGAGTACTTATAAGTATGTTACATGAACTATTTAGTAACTTTTCTATAAGTTTTAAACTATTCCAAAATAGAAAGTTAAAAACTTGGCTCTCTGTGTTGAGTCTTTCTCTTAGAGCTGAACCGCAAAGGAAAGGGCTCACTTCTCTGGTGAGTGTTGTGCCTGACCTGCCTGATCTTCCCTCAGTGAACAGTTTCTTAGTTGTTCTGGTTCTGGAACCCTTCCTAAGCATAAAAAAAGTCTATTTTCAACCTGCAGTCTCTTAAGTTAATATCTATAAATATATTTGCAACACTTGGCATTTCAGAGGTGCTAGAATCTGTATATTATTTTTCTACATATTTATTTTATATTAAGAGGTTTTATTTTAAAAATTTATTTGTATATGCCTTTCCAATGTTCTCAGAACATTTCCCATTAACGGTAGACAGCAAAGCTATAAGAGGTAAATTGCACTTATGTTATTTCTGCTAGGCGTCAAGCACTATAATGAACATATTCTTTGTAAAATTTATTACTCATAACAGCACTGTGAGGTATTTTAAGTATTAATGGTAAGAACAGAGTCTCAGGGAGGTTACAAAATTTTCCCAAGTTCACACAGCTAACAAATGTAGAGTCAGTATTTGAACCCGTGATTGTCTATTTCCAAATTTAGTCAATTTCTTTTTACTACTATGCTGCTCTCCACATACTGCATACTTCTACATAAATTAAAGTTTAATGTCCATTTGGTAAAGATCAAATGGGAAGAAAATAATATGTCCACATTATGTAAGTGAATGTTATCATTGCAAAAAATAATAAAAGATAAGCCCTGCATTTAATTGATGGAAGAAGGAAGGATAATAGCACATAAGGGGAGGTAAATTACTGACTGGCACCAAATTCTAAGGGTTTTCAAGACTGATATTCTCTATCTCTAACATTCCAGGACTTAGAGAACATTCTGGTCTTTAAATGTTTCCTCATTTAATAAGTTACCATTGAAAATTATGTTCAGTTTAGAATTTTACAGGATACCTTGAAAAAGATGTGCTTTTGGAGTGTGTGCCAATAATCTTTCACCACTAGAAAATAATGATCTAGAAATTGGTATGACTTTTATTTTTTTAAAAGATTTTATTTATTTAACAGACAGAGATCACAAGTAGACAGAGAGGCAGGCAGAGAGAGAGAGGAAGGGAAGCAGGCTCCCCACTGAGCAGAGAGCCCGATGAGGGGCTCAATCCCAGGACCCTGAGACCATGACCTGAGCCGAAGGCAGAGGCTTAACCCACTGAGTCACCCAGGCGCCCCTGGTATGACTTTTAAAGAAGAAAACTATCAAATAATTTCTGGCAAGCCAAATCTAAGTATCATTGTTAAGAATGCCAAGAAAGAACTGTAATAAAGTCAGAAATGGGGATCCAACAATTATTTGAGGGGGCTTCCCAGTTCAGATATGTAAGATATTTTCCTGACTCCCCTGAACCTGTCCCATTTACAAGCATGATTTCATGGTCAATTAATCATTAAATTTTTTCACTCAGTACATATTTATTGAATACTTACGATCTTCCAGACATTATTGTAGGTACTAAGGTGACATTAGTGAACAGGATAGACAAATATTTTTAGGGCTTACATTCTAATGGGAGAGAAAGACAATAATGGAGCAAGAGAAATATTAAAGAAGGTAAAGTCATATTTTAATAAGTGTGCAATAAAGAATATATGTTTGGCAATGTGAAAAGGCCATGCATAGTCTGACTAGGTGACTATTGCTATAAGACTTGATAGTTTATAAAAAATCTTCCATCTAAGGCATGAGGAACCAGTTTCAGCAGGTAGAATAATAGATGCAAAAGCCATGAGACAGGTGCTTGGTGTTTCCTAGGAAAAGAAAGTCAATCAGGCAGAATTGTATTGAATGAGGAGAAAAAAGGAAGGAATTCATGCCAACAAATTAGAACAAGCATGATTAGAACCAGTAATGACCTCGGTAAGTAGTTTTGGATTTTGTCATTAGAGGGTGTTACACTGGTATGTTATACAATGTGGTGTATATTTTAATGTGATTTTTTGGCTGCTCTTTGAGAAGTGGATTGTAGAAAGCCAAGAGTATAATAGATGAGAGGAGTGGTAGGCTATTGTAGTAAACTGGACATGGATTAGGAAACTAGCTGTAGCAGTGGAAATGAGGGAGCAGATTTACATTTTAATGGTAAAGCAATTAGGTAGGACAGACTGATGGATTAGAAGTGCATGAGGAAATCAAGGAGACCCTCTAAATTTTTTGTATTATACAACTAGGTGGACACTAGTGTGATTATGAAAGAAAATAAATTTATTTTAGAAACAAATTACATTCCATAATATTGACTAATCTGTGAATATATATACTAAAAATTGCCTTATTAATGTGTTAACTTTTTTTCTTCTATATCAATTGGCCATTTTAATGATAAACATTTCCAAGATCATCAAATTATTTTTTTCTGGCATCTATATTTCTTCAAAAAATCAGAATGCCAGAATTTTCTATTCTTACATGAAAAAAATAAGAAAGTTTATGTGCTTACTTTTTAAGGCTTAATTGACAATAAATTAAAAATAATACTAAAATTAATTTAAGAACTTTCTAGGTAAATAATCCAATCACAGATAAATGATGACCCATAGATGAACAAATATTGCTGAACATCCAACACCCGAGTTATTTCTGTTACATAATTACAGCTCAGAGTTTTTCAACAAATACACCAATTAAACAATGAAATGCTTCCCCAAGAATGTGTTATACAATCTGGGCAACCTCATGATACAATCTGAATAACTATAGCAAAGTGATCAGAAAGGAGAAAAAAAAAACATTTTCTACAAACTCTAAGTTAAGGGCCAAGGTTCTTAACATAAAGTGAAATATTTTATTCTCCTGATAAAGAGGCAGATAGAGGCATCATTTTTTATTGAGTTTTGATGGCCTCAGTTCTAAGGAGATTGTTTTGAAGATCTAGGCATAGTAGGATTACAGGGGCTCCACCAAGTGTTCTCCTCAGGCCCCTTGGGCCCACACTATATTTTGGGCCACATGAGTCAGTCTCAATAATGTTTGAGTTCTGACTAGTTTCACTGAGCTTTTACTGCTGAATTTACTTTATATCAGAATCTGTAACCAAATAAGGTTTACATAAAGTCAATAGACCAACGTCTTTGTATAATTAAGCCTAGTCTTTGTGTCAGGTTATTTACACAAACATATTCTTTGATATGGGAAATACTTAAACCTAGAATTTTGTATAAGCCCATTAGACCTTTAGGTTTGAAAGTATGCCATTTAGTAATCTCTCTTCTTTTTTTTTTTTTTTGTGCTATTAACTTGTTTATTCTCCTGTTACTTGATTTGCTTTTACAGTTTTATTTATACATACATACATATATATGACTGTATATATATGTATATATGTGTATGTATATATTATATATATATGTATGTATATATGTATACACAGTCTGGTTTATATATTTTTGCTGTTTCCTGGTTTTATTCTTTATGTTGAATGTATAAGAGGATCTTTCATCAAGGCATCAGCCAAATAACTGTCAATTCTAGTGCAGTTCTAAGGGCCAGTGTTTTTTAGACTGGTAAAAATTGATGAAAAGTTAATTGGTCAAACTTTCCCTTGGTGCTCTATAAATCTTTCATGATTTGTCAATTTGTGAAAAAATGCTCTTTTGTTTAGACTCTACTCCATTATTAACACCATCAGGTTGTTGATTATATGACCCCTTCGTAGCCTCTGCTTGGTTTGAAAACCCAGGACATTATTTACAAGCACATACTATTGACCAATCATAATGACCTTTATTTCTTGTCTGTTTTTCAGTGTGTGTTAAAGAACCTTCTACTGGAAGAACTCCAGGCTTCCCCAAATCATTATATAAAATTAGCAATCTGTTTTTCTTGATCAACATAGCTTTCCTTTATTATAAAAATCAATAATTTGCCTTTTAATTTTGGATATTGCAAGGTTTTCTCATAATGCTTTGACTAATTCTGGATTTATTGCTCTCAGAAATATAAAGACAAAGATAAATTTACTGCTTACTAGAGTGAAATAGTACTATGTTGGTCAGGCATAATCCACCCCCAAAAAGAAACCTGTTAATTTCATACAGGGTTTTGAGGAGCATGAAGTTTGGAGATGGGTAGATTTTCAGAGGTGTATATGTGCACATTTACATATGTGCAGTATTTATATTTACATATGTGCAGTATTTATAGTTTATTGTTGAGTAGTATATGTACTAGAATGAGTTCATTTCCCATTATCTGACTTTTAAAAGCAAAAGGCTGTCACTGATTGTTCAACTTGTAAACTGTGCTCACAGAGGCAGATTTGCAGGGATGGATAAATGGGTTTAAAACTGGTTTTGATAGCTACGTGTTTACATAGCTGAGGAACAGTCCATTCCAAGGAGTGAGGGAATCTCTCTTTATTTTCAGTCTCCTATTTTATTTTCTTGGTCAGACAAAGCTTCTATTAACAGAAAGGTTTCTGAACTTCAGCATTATTGGTATTTTAGATCAGATAATTCTTTGTTGTGTGTGTTCATGGTTGGGAGGTTGTTTTATGCATTGGAGGATGCCTAACAATGTTTAAGAATATTTCTGGTACTTCCTTTCCCCAATCATGACAACCAAAAAACATCTTCAGACTTTGCCACATGTCCCCAGTGGAGCTGGGAAGGCAAAACAAAATCACCCCTATAAAAACAATTGGTGTTGAAAGATGAGGGTTTCTAGTGAATTCCAGATTCAGGAAGGTGACCACTATAGGCTAAATATGAAGGGCCAAAGAATAAAGCAGAAAAATGTGAACACAAGAATAATAAGTAAGAGTATGCAGAGGATCATGATATATCAAAGAATCTTTCCATCAGCAGCTTGCTGCAAGGATCTTGAGTAAACAGTAAATTTTCACAGAATGTCTGCTTCTAGAGGTTTACGGAAACCTCTATTTACCTAAGGGAATAATGCAGCTCTTGTACAGATCTCTTCTGTTTTTTCCCCCAATGGAATTGGGTTTGATAAAGACAACAATGTTTCTAAGTAAGAGGCAAAGTCTTGCCTAATATAAAATTGTGAATAAGTGCTCCAGTTACATATGTCCTTCAATGACTGGATTAAATATGTTGGAATGTTCTAAGTAGGAAACCCAAATCTAATATTTTTGTTTTCTTTTTGCTTCTATGAATATTGTAGATTTTTATAGGGATATTAGTAAACCAACCCAGAAAATAAACAGTAGGGATATATATATATATATATATATATATATATATATATATATATATATATATGAATATATGATAGAGGCAATTAAATAAAATCTACTTGAAGAGTGCTTCATGCTATACCTGTACAAATATATGAAAAGTATATAGAATTGTATAAAAGTTATGAAAGATGAAAGTTACCTGAGATCCTGCACTCAGATAAAGCCCTGTTAATATGTGGTTTTGATTCTTTTTGTCCTTTCTCTATGTTTACACACATACCCAGACACAATCAATTATATATAAATGGAATCATATTTCTTGGACAACTTCTCATGTCAGTAAATACATAATTTTTATGTGTATAATCATTTTATATATCTAAGTATTTTCTGTTGCATATTTGTACCAAAATTTAAATGGTTAGTTATTTATTGATGGACATACAAATTGTTCACATTTTTTTTCCTGTAACAAAGCACACAACAATAAATATCCACTTATCTGTGCCTTTTTCTTGCTACTACTGCAGGGCCAAAATCTCTATGCATTAAAATTTTGATTCAGATTGCCAAAATGGCCTACAGAATTCCCTAACCACTTGTACTGAGTTAATACTCCTAAAAGACACAAGTTGATACATTTACACCATGGATGATTAAGGGCAGCTTGACTTAGAGTCATTTACGTTTTCAAGGAAGACAACTGTGGAATGAAATTAATTAATTCAAGAGGAAAGAAACATTAAAGATACGATTTGTAGGGAATCCTTCTTAAGTCCCACAACAGAAACCACCATTAATGTTACTTATGGCATTAGGAAAATGAAATATTTATATAAACTGAGAAACATGGTGTTAGTGTAAATTCGGAAGGGTTTTAACTTGTATACTTTCCTCAAGAAATTGGTTAAGATCTTAGACTGATAGCTGTTAATTACATGAATAATATGTGGGTATGAAATGATTCAGATTGTTAGAATACACAAAACCTTTTTTGAAATGTTATTTTATATATTTAATCTTTTTATTTTTACCTTGATACAATGCATATATACCCAGACACCTCCTAATTAGTGCTGAGGGAAATTCAACAAAAGAAACCATTATTAAGAGGTGAATAAAAATAAAGAAAAAGATGGAGAGAGAGTTGTGTGGGGATGGGATAAAAGTTTGTAAAGGATTTGGGTAAGAAAAAAGAAAACTTGTGGGATTTTACTGGAAAGAAGTTACAAATTTATTACGGAAGAGAGAATAAAAATTGGAATTTGACTCTGATCACTGTAATTATCAGTAATGGTCAATTGTAATTATTATAATTTAGAAAAATGAAGGAATCTGGCTGGCACTAGGCATTTAATTACCATGTTATGACCACACTATTGGAAAGCTTTCATTTGTATTCACTGAGATGAATAATTTCCCTTTGATTTACTGAGAAGAAAGCAAGTTTCCCCTGCTTTACTTATATCTTACAACCTGCTGGAGAAATTTCTCATTCATATTTCTTTTATGAGAAAGATCTGCATTATTGTTCTTTGTTGTAAGTTCTCTTTTTTGAGAGCATTTATAGTCTGCACTTAAATGAAGTATAGTGGCCTGTCCCTTACAACTGAATTGATAGCTCTAGGTGTAAAACACTCACTAAAATGGAGCATTTCATTCATTAAGACTTAGTATTTCTGTTTTACATTTACAGATGACTATTCTGTTTTTCTGATAAGAGCTTTCATATTACTTCACTTTTACTGTAAGAGTTTATATATTCCTATCTTTCTGATAAGAAATCTGAGTTGGAAAATTGAAGATTTTTTCTTTTTCTTTTCCTTTTCTATTTTTTAATTTCTTTTTTCTTTTTTGACCCAATATGTATTTCTGTAATGTGAGACAAAGGTGTAAATTTATTTTCTTAGAGATTATTCATTATACCAGTAACACATTAAATAAGCTATCTTTCTTCTTGGAGAAGTAATATCACTTTTATCTTATATTAATTTTTTTCTGTGCCTGGGCCTACCTATATATCTACACATTTATCTATACATTTATATGTATGTATATTTTTATTTACTTATTTATTTGACAGAGAGAGATAAATCACAAGTAGGTAGAGAGGCAGGCAAGCCCAATGCGGGGCTCTATCCCAGGACCCTGAGATCATGACCTGAGCCAAAGGCAGAAGCTTAACCCACTGAGCCACCCAGGTGCCCCTGTGCATATATTCTTTATGAACTCTGTATTTACACTTTTTTGAATGCCATATTATTTTGATCACAAGTATATAGTCAATTTAAATATCATATAAAACATGTTATTCTAACTCAGATAATAATACAGAAGAGTCTCTACAGAACAGTATAAAACACTTTAAAAATTCAATAGATAATGGATAGGATTTATAAACTGATAATTCACAGAACAAGAATTGACATAACTTCAGTACAGTAAAAATAACTGAATTAAAATTCAATGTGAGACAATTTTTTTACACATTAATGAAGGAATAAAAAGAAGAAAGCAAGAATTTTTTAAAAAGAGAGAGTGAAGTGTTGGCATAGGAATTTCTAGTGCTTTTCTCCTGCCTAGAATCGTCAGTATGAACAACATTCTCTATGTGACAATACCTTCACAAGAACGAAAGATTCCAGGTAAAGGATTATAGCACCTGGGTAAAGCATAAAATTAGAAAAGATTCACTGAGGAGGGCAGGAGGATAGATGCACATTACACTCATCACCCCTTCCTCAAGCCCAGGCGGCATCGTGGAAAGTAAGATCCCCACCTCATGGAAGAAGGACAGTGAGGTCACGACTTGAGTTCACCGCAGACCCCAGAGTCAGTCCATCCTAGCACCAGACCTACTCTGGTAACCCTAGGTGGCTCCCTGAAGACTCCTGTAAACCCAGACCCATAGATCATCCCAGCATCTGCTAATTCATTAATCAAAATCCTCTCAACAAAGAAAAAAGTTCAGGAGAGATGATTTCACAGTAAATTTTACCAAACATTTTAAAAGAGTTAACACCAATCCTTCCCATAGTCTTCCAAAAAATTGAAGAGGGAAGATTCTCAGACTCATTTTATGAGACCAACCTTATTTTCATTCCAAAGCCAGAGGAAGACACTACAAGAAAAGAGAACTGTAGACTGGCATCCTTGATTAATATAGGTGTAAAAATTCTCAACAAATTATTAGCAAACTTTAAGTGCTGGCAACACTAATTCCAACTTTAGCTGCCCATCTAGTCCATGCCCACACAGAGATCTCCCTTGGTGCTATATGTCCCAGGCCTCCTGGAAGTTAAAATGATCTCTGATTGGAATGTGGGAGGGAGGGCTTGTTCTGATCTTCCCTAAAAATGGTGCCCCTTGAAATAACTACCCTGTGGCTTCACTACCATGCCCCTCAATCCATAAAAACTAGAGGTTAAAGTTTGAATAGGTATAGAGAAAGGGCAGAGAATAGAGGCAACATAGCACCTAAATTGCCTCTCCACTCAATTAACCACTGTCAGTAAGTGACCCTGAATAAAATTCTGTGTAAATGGTGTGGAGTGGCTTGTTTCTTTTTTTTTTGTTCTCAGTCTAAAGGATACATTATTGACCCTCATCCACTTTCTAAAATAATCTGAATTTAATACCATATTTAAAAGGATCATATACCATGATCAAGTGGGATTTATCTCTGGGATGCAAGGCTGGTCCAACATATGCAGATCAGTAAGTGTGATGTACTACATTAATAGAGTAAAAGATAAAAATCATAATTATTTCAGTAGATGCAGAAAATCATTAAAATTCAATGTCCTTTCATGACTAAAATGCAACAAATTGAATATAGAAAGAACGTACATTGACATAACAAAGACCAAATATGAAAAACCTACAGCTAACATATTCAGTGGTGATAGGTTGAAAACCTTTTTTCTAAAATCAGGCACATGGAAAGGTATCTATTTTCACCACTCCTATTCAACATAGTACAGGAAGTCCTGGATAGAGCAATCAGGCAAGAAAAAAAAATGCATTTAAATTGGAAGAGAAAAAGTAAAATTGTCTCTGTTTGAAGATGATATGAATTTGTATATAAAAATCCTAAAGACTTCATGGGGTACCTGGACTGCTCAGTCAGTGAAGCATCTGCCTTGAGCTCAGGCCATGATCCCAGGGTACTGGGATGGAGCCCCACATCGGGCTTCCTGCTCAGTGGGGAGTCTATTTCTCTTCTCCCTCTTCCCTTCCCCCTGCTTGTGTTCTCTCTCTCTCTCTCTCTCTCTCTCTGTCAAATAATAAATAAATAAAATCTTTAGAAAGGAGAAAATCCTAAAGACTTTACCAAAGAAAACTTGGTAGATCTAATCAATGAGTTCAATAAAGTTGCAAGATACAAAATCAACATACAGAAATCAGTTATGTTTCTATACACTAATAACAAAGTATCTGGAAAAAAAATTGCCTTCACTATAGCATCAAAAACAAAAAATACTTAAGAATAAATTTCACCAAAAGGCTAAAAGATCTACACATTGGAAAATATAAGCTGATGAAGGAAACTTAAGAAGACACAAATATAAATGGAAAGATGTTCATGTTTATGGGTTGGAAGAATTAATATTGCTAATATGCCTATACTACCCAAGCTATCTATACATTGAATGCATCCTATCAAAACTCAAATGGCATTTTTTACAGATACAGAGAAAAAAAAAAAAACTCCTAGAATTTGTATGGAACCATAAGAGACTCCAAATAGCTAAAGCCATCTCAAAAAAGAAGAGTAAAGTTGGAGGCATTACACTTCCTGCTCTCAAACCATACAACATAGCTAGAGTAATTAAATAGATATGGTACAGGCATAGAAACAAACACAAACCAATGGAACAGAATCAAGATCCCAGAAACAAACCCATGTGTGTATGGTTAACTAATATTTGAAAAGGGAGCCACAATACCCAATAAGCAAAGAATAGTCTCTCCAATAAGGTGATGGGAAAACTGGATATCCACATCCAAAAAAAAAAAAAAAGAAAGAAATTGAACCCCTAATAACACCACTCACAAAAATTTAATCAAAATGGATTAAAGACAAAAACAGAAGAAGAAGATCCAAAAACGGTAAAACTAACAGAAGAAAAATAGGTTAAAGTCTTCTTGACACTGATCTTAGCAACAATTTTTGGAAATAACATTAGAAGCACAAATAAAAACAAACATAAACAAGTGAGACTATATTTAACTATAAAGCTTCTGCATAGTAAAATAAACATTCACCAAAATGAAAAGATAAACTACAGAATGAGAGAGAATATCTGCAAACCATCTTTTCATCAAGGATTAATACCCAAAATATATAGGGAACTCATACAACTCAGAAGAAAAATCCAATTAAAAATAACAAGAGACCTTTGGTGAGTGCTGTGAAGTGTGTAAACCTGGTGATTCACAGACCTGTTCCCCTGGGGATAAAAATATATGTTTATAAAAAATTAAAAATTAAAAAAATAACAAGAGATTTGAATTGACATTTTTCAGAAGAAGACATGCAAATGACCAATAGGTACATAAAATGTTCTCAACATCAGTAATCATCAGGGAGAAGCAAATCAAAATCACAATAAGATACCACTTCACACCTGTTAGGGAAGAAATAACAAGTGGTGGCAAAGAGTGGAGGAAAGGGAAACCGTATGCACTATTAACAGGAATGTATTGGTATAGACACTATGTAAAACAGTTTGGAGTCTCCTCAAAAAACTAGAGCTACCATTTGACTCAGCAATCTCACTTGTGGGTATGTATCCAAAGGAATCAACATCACTGTCTTGACAAGATATCTGCACCCCCATGTTCATAGCAGCATTATTCACAATAACCAAGACACGGAAATAAGCTCAGTGTCTGTCAGTGGATAAATGGATAAAGAAAATGTGTTATATCTATAACAGAATGTCATTCAACCATACAAAAGAAGGAAAACCTGTCTTTTGTGATAATATGGCTGGACCTCAAAGACATTATGCCAAGTAAAATAATTTGAACAGAGAAAGATAAATATTGCACGTTTTCATTTATATGTGGAATCTAAAAAAACTGAATTTTGGAAATAAATATTAGTATGCTAATTGCCAGGAGCTGAGGAGAGTGGGGGAAATGTGGAGAGATTGGTCGAAAGGTACAAACATCCAGCTATAAGATGAATAATTTCTGGGGATCTAATGTACAGCAAGGTGATTAGTTAACAATACAATATTACATACTTAAAAGTTAAGAAAATACAGGGTACCTGGTGGGCTCAGTGGGTTAAGCCTCTGCCTTCAGCTTGGGTCATCATCTCAGAGTCCTGGGATCAAGCCCCACATTGGACTCTCTGCTCAGCAGGGAGCCTGCTTCTCCCTCTCTCTCTGCCTGACTCTCAGCCTACTTGTGATCTCTGTCTGTCAAATAAATTAATTAAAAAATCTAAAAAAAAAAACACAAAACCTAAAAAAATGAATTGTAAAACTCACCACGTATAACAAATGGTAAATATGTGAGCTGGCGGATATATTACATAATCTTATTGTGGTGGATATTTCATGGTATAATGTGTATCATATCATTATGTTGTACACTTTAAACTTATGTTATATGACAATGTCTCAATAAATCTGGAAAAAGAGAAGTCCTTCATTTTGTATGTGCTTATGAGCATCAAATAAAGTGTGGAAAGTCATAACTACACCTTGGAGAAATGGGGTAACCTAAATGAGGCAGGAACAAAAATGGAGATGAAACTAAACTTTTTTTCGATATTTTTAATTTAAAAAGCACACATCTGTTGGTTTGCAATTAAAAAATTGAGTGCAATAAAAATTAGAAAAAATGTGGTTTGTGAACATCTAGAGAATTATAAAATGTAAACATAATTTCAGAATAAGAATTATCCTCATCATGCATCTTACTTTGGATTCTCTAAAATCAGACACTGAAATAAAGATTTGTGCTCAAGCAGCTTATTGGGAAGGGTACGAAAATATTCTTGGGTGTGGAAAAGTAAAACAGGGAGGGAAGTCATCCAGTATAGGGTATGTTATCAAGCACTTGGACACTGTGAGTTATCCTGGCCAAGGGCTAAAAAAGTTGGAGTACTTAAATACCAGCTCTAGTCATATAGACAATGATTCATGAGGGAAACATTAGCTTTTTCATTTTGGAAAACATTATACATTATACATTAGCTTTTGTCCTCTGAAAAATTATTCCAATCAGGGTACTATGTCACTTTAAACAGTCTCGTCTGCAATTTGTAAACATTTAGTTTAATGTTTGTGCTTATTTTCTCTTCTACTAAAGTGAAACTTAACTAACAAACCATGGGTAAAAAGGTGAGTCTAAAGGGAGATAGTTTAATTTCTTATGCATACTTTGATGACTTTTAACCCAATAGCTGTTATATTAAATATGTATAATCTTATATGTTTATATCAGTTCCTATTTTTGAAAGAATTATCCTCTTTTATAGATTTGGTTATATTATTATTGGGCAAAATATCTGCAACATTTTGAAAATTTAAATACATTCAACATTTTAAATATCTCTTTCTATTCTCAAAATGAGCCATGTCCATTTGAAAACTTAAATCTCTCTCAAATACAAGAAGTTATCTTGTTACCCAGGCCTTGTAAATGAACTACAAATAGAGTAATCTTTAGTAATGAATATATTTTTTGTTAAAATCTCATTTAAATTTTGTTGGCTTTGTTGTTGCATGAAAGGAGGAAATCTTTAGATTGATTGATTTGATCAAACTTTCTGGGCACTTGTCATACTCCGCTGACCATTGATTTCATATCCAGCTGACTTCAAAATGACTAAGCGACAAGGTGATTTCTCTCTTCCTTCTGTCTCTTCTATAGTCAACCTTGTTTAGAACCTGTTTATTGACATTTCCATTGTAATACAACATGAGGTTGGTTTTTTTTTTTTAAAGATTTTATTTATTTATTTGACAGAGATAGATCACAAGTAGGCAGAGAGGCAGGCAGAGAAAGAGCACGGGGAGCAGGCTCCGTGCTGAGCAGAGAGCCTGATGCGGGACTCGATCCCAGGACCCTGAGATCATGACCTGAGCCGAAGGCAGCGGCTTAATCCACTGAGCCACCCAGGCACCCTAGGTTGTTTTTACAATACAGTGTCCAATAGGTTATTATTTCCTTAGATTTGTTCAAGGACTAATGGGATACATTTCTATAAGTAGCCACAACAATGTTTGCAAAATTATGGAAAAGGGAAGATATTAATAAGAGGATAGGGTTCAAAGACTATTTTATTTCATTTTGAAAATGACTGGAGAAAACCTATGTATGCAAGGAACTCTGGTAGTCTTGTTAGATCAAAATAATTAAAATCATTTTTCTCCTCTATAGCTTTAGTAGAATCAAAACCAAGAAATCTCTTAAGTATTCTGAATTGTAAATCTCATTTCTGAAGATGGATCTAGCGATGATAACACAGTTAGAAAAAGAACTAAAATGCAAATAGTAGTAATTGACCATGTGACTTATGCCCATTACTAGTAACATCAGACTTCAAGAAAAATAAAATTAAACTCCCTTTCAATTCCTTCTGTTTATATTTCCACCAATCATAAACCTTGCTGTCCTGGTTTTGTCATATAATTCGTTCCCCAGGAAAACAAGACAGACCTGTGGGAGCTGAACTGAACTTTACCTTTTCCCTATTCACTTTAATCCACATCAATATTTTAAGAAGGTTAATGGACAAGTGGTTATCCTGCTGTGTAGAGCTCTGCAAATAGCCAGACGAGGCCCTCTGCTAGGAGGGGCTTTTTAGTTAAAAGTCTGTTGTGAAAGAAATCCAGCTCAGCCTAACTGTAAAAAATGGGGCACTTACTGTTTCTAATAATTAGGAACTCTGGATCAGATGGATCTAGGAATACAAAGGCGGTCACTGAGTTATCCATTTATGGGCTTCCGTCCATCCCCCCCACCTTCTCTCCTATTCCATTTCTCTTCCCTCGGCTCCCTTCTGTTCCCCTCCATCCACTTCCCCTGCCTCCTCCCTCAGCCCTCAACGCATTACTGTGCTGGTCTCATCCTTTTACTGAAGCTGGTTTAATAGCCCTTGATTCATATCTAGTCAGACTAACAAACTATGTTGACTTACTGGTTTAAAAGAAACAACTATTTTATAATTTTTCATGATTCTGTGGGTCAGGAATTCTGACAGGGCACAGAGAAATGGTTCATCTCTTATTCGCTTGCTGACCGCAAGATCGTGACTATCCTGGATACCTTCTTTACTTCCAGGTCTGGCACTCCAGCCAAGATGGCAGAAATCATCCTTAATAATGCTAAAATAATGATTAAATAATAATGACTTCCCCCCCATACATTTTATTTCCCCCCCATACATTTTAATAAGGAAACTTGTAATAACATTCTGAGTGTTAGACTTTATCCATCCTGTAGATACACATTCTTTTCAGTTATTCTAAATGATTTAATAGAAAGTGCTATTTAGTATTATTTTAATAACTTACTTATACCTATAGAAATAATCATGTGATTTTTCTTAATTTAGTGTGATTTCTTTTTAAAAAATTTTTATTTGAAGATAGTTGACATACAATGTTACATTGGCTTCAGGTGTACGATGTAATGATTCAACCTCTCTATACATTGTGCTGTGCTCACCACAAGTATAGCTATCATCTGTCCTGTACATTATTATCGTATCATTGAATATATTCCCTGTGCTGTGCTTTAATCTCTAGGACTTGTTCATTCCATAACTGAAAGCCTGTATCTCCCACTCAGCTTTACCCATATTACCCACCCTTCCAACCCTATCCACTCTGGCAACCAGCAAACTGATGGTTCTCTATGTTTACAGGCCTGATTCTGTTGTTTGTTCATTTGTTTTGATATTTTTTTTAATCTTTAAAAACTTTTATTTGTTTTGATTTTTAGATTCCACAGGTGAATAAAATCATATGGCATTTGTCTTTCTCAGTCTCACTTATTTCACTTAGCATTATACCCTCTAGGTCTTTCCATATTGTCTCAAATGGTATAATCTAAACCTTTTTAATGGCTACATAGTATTTCATTATATATGTGTGTATGCATGTGTACGTGTGTGTGTGTGTGTTTGTGTGAGTACATACACAAAACATCTTTCTTATCCATTCATTCATTGATGGATACTAGATTGCTTCCATATCTATGCTATTGTAAATAATGTTACAATATATGCAGGGATGCATATATTTTTCAAATTAATGTTTTCATTTTCTTTGGGTAGATACCCAGTTGTGAAATGATTGGATCATATAGTATTTCTATCTTCAATTTTTTTACGAACCTCTATATTATTTTCTATAGTGGCTATACCGATTTATATTATGAATATAGAAATTTATTACTAAATGTATTTTATAATTCTTGCAAGTAGGGTAAAACATCACTATGCTTTGATGTATTAAATTTTAATGAAAAGTCAATTTTTATTTGTTAGTTATTTAAGATGCTTATGTTCCCAAGTGAGATTTTCTAGTCTTTTTCTTCGTTTTTTGGCTTGGATTGATATTATTAGGTCATGGTATCTTTGCAAAATTAATTATTATTAAAATATATATATATAGTATATATAATTAATTAACTTTCAGTATTTTTCCTTCTTAAAGTATTATATTTTCTTTGGAACTCTTAGAAGAAATGATCATAAAATCATCTAGTTAGGAGCCATTCTTTGAGGCAATATTCTCACAATGTTTTTAGTTCTTTTACAGTTGTGAGTTTGAGGTATTTTTACTGCTTGAGTCAATTTTTTGTAAATTACATTTTTTATGAAAAAAAAAGATTCATTTTATTATCACAAAATTGGTGTTATAATCTTTCCACTTGCCTCTTTGCACCCTAGCAGGGTTACCTGTGTGGACTATCTGAGTGAGAGCCCTTATTCTTTGGCCTCCTGTCCGGTTCAGTTAATGGGGAGCCCCTTCAGGATATTGGAGTAGAAAAGGGAATTAGGTATTCATTATCATGGTTTCCCTATTGGAGTTCATCTCAGGCTGTCATGGTTACTGATGGTTGTCTTGGACTCAGCACTCTTTGTAGGGCATTATGCTAAGCTTTGTGGTTTCCTTGTACCTTGCATTTACCTTTGCTAAATTGCCCTTGAATTATCTTAATTTTTGTGTGCCATATGTCTTGTGCTGATAGAGAATTGAAGGTAAAGTCAGTTGGTATTTATGTTTATTTTTGTCATTGCTATTTGTGATGCTTATTTTATGTGTCAACTTAACTGGGCCACAACGTGACCAGATATTTAGTCAAACTTTTTTCTGGGTATGTCCAAGAGGGTATTTCTGAATGAGATTGACATTCGTATAGGGAGACTTTGTAAAGCAGATTCTTCTCATTCTTCTCCTTAATGTGAGTAGAACTCAGCCAAGCAATTGAAGATCTGAATAGAACAAAAAGGCTGAGGGAACTCCTTCTACCTGCTACCTATTTGAGCTTGGACATCAGTCTTTTCCTGCATTCCAACTCAGACTGAAAAGTCAGTTCCTCTTGGGGTCTTGAACCTGCTGGTTTTCAGACTGGAAATCACATTATTAGCTCTCCTGGTTTTCAGACCTTCAGATTTGGACTAGAACTACACCATTCAGTCCTGGGTCTCCAGTTTGCTGCTGTAGATCTTGGGACTTTTAAACCTCCATAGAGCATGTGAGTCTATTTCCTATCTATCTATCTATCAATCATCTGTCTCCTGATCTCTGTGTTTATAGTATTTTATCTAAATAGTAGCTTTTAGTATAGTAATTTTGTTATTGTTTTTCTAATAAGTGGTAAGGATTCTTTATATAATTTGAATATAAACTCCTTGTCAGATGGAACATTTGCAAATATTTTTCCAATTCCACTGTCTTCTCATTTGTTGATTTCCTTTTTCTGTGCAGAAGTCTTTTAGTTTGATATAGTACCGTTTGTTTATTTTTTTATTTTGTTTCCTGTGCTTTAGGTGTCATTTCCAAAAATCATTGTCAAAACTCATGTCAAAGAATTTTTTCCTATGTTTTCTCCTGGAAGCTTTGTGGTTTCTCTGGTCTTATATTCAAGTTTTTAATCCATTCCAAGTTAATTTTTATAAGTGATCTAGGATAGGGGTCTATTTTCATTCTTGTTCAATTCTTTTACAGAACCACCTTTCAGGCAATTTTTTTTTTAAGATTTTATTTATTTATTTGACAGACAGAGATCACAAGTAGGCAGAGAGGCAGGCAGAGAGAGAGAGAGGAGGAAGCAGGCTCCCTGCGGAGCAGAGAGCCGGATGCAGGGCTCGATCCCAGGTCCTGGGATCGTGACCTGAGCCGAAGGCAGAGGCTTTAACCCACTGAGCCACCCAGGTGCCCCCCTTTCAGGCAATTTTGATTCCATTTTCTAAATCACCTATTTCAATTTTCATAATTTAGTATTTTATCACTTCTATTTTGTTTTGTTTCTTTTCCTTCACTTTCCTTTTTGCTGTCTTTTTATAATATTTTGAGTTGAGTGTTTAGTGTATTTTCATCATTCAAGTTTAGACAAGAGTACAACTTGGATCTGAGTATCTGAGTACAACTTTCAATTACATATGAGTTGCGCTACATTTTATAGATTTTACTATTCTGTAATTTTACTTTGATGTGATCATTAGTTAGGAAAGGAGATACTTCTGGGAAAAAAAAACAGGCTAAAATACATTAACTTTTCTACTTAACGAACATGACTATCTATAAGCATAATGTACATAAACATGTATAGGGTAGTATTTTTAAAATATCTTGTTGACTGAGTTTTGAAAAGTGAAATCTCTTTATCAGTCTATAGTTTTGTACATTTTGGACAGAATGTAATCTATGTAATTTGATTTTCATCGTCAAACTTTTATTTGTTACATAAAATATGGCAAATTTTCTGATTCTTCTATGTGTGTTAAGGAGAAAGGCATATGCTTTGTTTTCAAGGTACAGAATTCTAGATCTAGAAGTAATATCTTAATTTAACTTCTCTGTTATGTTATTTCAATTCTCTGTGGCCAGATTTATTTCTGTCTACTTAATTTATCATTGGTTGATAGCTGTGTATCACTACAATATATAAACATTAAGAGTATAAAGATGATTTGAATAATAAAGCCATAATTATAAGAATCCTGAATTTATTTATTTTGTCTCTCATAGACAACTTGCCACATAAACATCATGTCACATTAGTTCTACTAGTTTCCTATTGCTGCTGTAACTAATTACCACAAACTTAGTAGCTTCAAACAATACACATTTGTTCTCCTACAGTTCTGGAGGTCAGAAGTCTGAAATGGCTTTCACTGCGCTAAAAGCAAGGTGTTGCGTTGGCTGCATTTCTTCTGGAGGCTCTGGAGAAGAATCTTTTCCCCTTGTTTTTTCCAATTGCTTGAGGCCATCTGCATTCCTTGGCTCATGACCCCATCTTCCATCTTCAAAGCCAGCAGCTAGTATTGTCAGATGGTTATTTCTGTCCTTCTCTCTGTCTAGCCTCCACTTCTGTTGTTATACTTCCTTCTCTGTTGAAGGAATTTCACTCTGTTGCCTATCTCTCTCTTTCACTTACCTTGACTTTTATGATTATACGGAGCCTACTCAGATAATTCAGAATAATCTCTTAATCCCAAAATGCTTTGTTTAATCATAGCTGCAAAGTCACTTTTGACATGTAAAATAGCATATTCATGTGTTCCAGTATTTAGGACATGCATGCTTTCAAGAGGCCATGACCCTGTACCATAACTGTCGCGGCCGTGCGGCCACACGAGCATGGTCGAGAGGGTAAGAGAATGGAGAAAGAATAAGACTTGGAAAGAAATGAGGACAGGAGGGACACAGTGGATGATGAACAAGCAGTGCCAATTTTATTAAAGGCTGTGAGGCATTATAGCTAACCGAAACAATTATAAGGAAGTATCTATTTTTGGTTGATTGCTCATAAACACGTAACATTCACATGAAACCCCTCAAGCTTTTACAAAGCCCATTTCCCAAGCGCTGGTAGTGGATCTTCTGACGCCAGCAACTTTTGTCTACTTAGCTAATCTTTAACTAGCAATTCACGAGCTTACAATGGTGTAATTTATAATCCGTGCAAGTACAGGGTAATCTTGTAACAGTTAAATGTACAACCCAGTTTTGCTTCTTAATACATGCAGGCAGTCACGTCAGCGAGTCTTAGGGTACATAGCCCAGGCTCTTTCTCAAGCGCAACTCAACTGATATTCAGGAGGCACAAGTCAGGGCCTGGTTTGATCCCTCGCCTCTAGCTGGGTCCGTGGCTGCCTACACATAACAGCCACTTCTGAAATTTTTTCCCAAGTATCTCAGGGACATAGATCATATATCTACATTGCTGCAGTCACTTGTTTTTTTATTGTAGATGGAATGTAAATATGCTGACCCAATGTTATCATCTATTTTTAAATCTCAGAAAGATGTTTAGTAAACTGAATTTTAGAATCATTGTGTGACTATACAATGGCTTTGACCTTTGGAAAGCTTACTTATGTTTTAGTAATGTTATCTCTTGGTTTCATATGTTAATCTGCAATCCATTTAATGTACAATGATGCTGTTTATCATGTTTTAAAGTGTGCCAAAAAGTTTCTAATTATCATTAGTAATGCTAATGGACAGTATGGAAAATATAAACTCAGTGGAGGCTTTACAAAGTAATTCCTTAATTAATTTACACTTTTCCTCTGTCTTCCATAGAATAATAATAAAATGCCTTTCTTTCTGTGGTTTAAATGGACCTACTTTTTGCTTTTTAGAGCTAGGAAGGAAGAAATATGACATAATATTTATCAAAAATATATGACTAACATATGAATTAAGCATAGAAATGGTACCTTTAGTTCCTTTATTTTTTACAGATATATGCTATTGAAATATATATTAAAAATCCTGCAATTGCCTGTAAATGTTCAAGTGAAAGGAAGAGTCATCAATTGCAGCAAACTTCATTGTTGTCTTGTTTTAAGAAATTGCCACAGGCATCCCAAACTTCAGCAACTCTGATTAGTTAGCTGTCCTAAGCATAGATGCCTGTGGCAATTTCTTAAAACAAGATAACAATGAAGTTTGCCGCTTTTTAAAATTATTTTTTTTATTTTATTTTTTCAGTGTTCCAAGGTTCATGTTTATACACCACACCAATGCTCCATGCAGTATGTGCCCTCCTTAATACCCACCACCAGGCTCCCACATCCCCCTACCCTACTCCTCTCCCAAACCCTCACTCTGTTTCTCAGAGCCCACAGTCTCTCATGCTTCTTCTCCCCCTCCGAATTACCCCAATTCACTTTTCCTTTCCTTCTCCTACTTTCAAAAATTACTGATAATGAGTTTCTAAGGTTCATCCACGTGCATTTCCATTGGTTGTTCAATGTCAGAGTAGAATATTCTAGCCTACAAATATACAACTATTTATAGCCTAAACTTCTGTCTATGGACATTTGGATTATTTCTTTTTTTTCCTATTACAAAATAATGTTGTTCTGAAATTCTTGGGTGTGTCTTCTGGTGCATAGAGGGAAGAGTTTTCTCTTGAGTATATTAATAGGAGTAAAATTTCTGGCTCACTAGGTGTAAAATTTCTGAGTTAACCCATTTCAGTTGACTAAATATGCCAAATTGTTCTTCATATTGGTTACACTCCCCCAACATTCTTTTTTTATTTTTAAGATTTTATTTATTTATTTGAGAAAGAGAGAGACAGAGAGAACATGAGCTAGAGTTGGGGAACAGTGGTGGGCAGAGGGAGAGGGAGTAGCAGACTCCCTGCTGAACAGGGAGATCAAAGCAGTGCTCAATCCTGGGACTCTGGGGTCATGACCTAGTCAAAGGCAGATGTTTATCTGCCTGGGCCACCCAGGTGCCCTTCCTTCCAACATTTTATAATGGGTTTTGATCTAGATCATTTTGAATTTGGTATTATCAAACAATTTAATTTTTACCTATGCAGTAGGTATTAAATATGGTCTTACTGAAAACTTTAATGTGTATTTTCCTGATTACCAGTGAGGTTTAATAAGTTTCTGTGTGTTTATTAGTTACTTGGTTTTCTTTTTGATCATATATTGTTATGGTGCTTGTCTTTGTCCTATAGATTTGCAGAAGTTCTTTTTATACTTTTGATACTAAACATTTGTCAGTTACATATGTTTTCAATATATTTTCACTTTCCTTTTATGTATCGCTGATTTGATATTCTTGATTTTTAATAGTCAAGTTTATTAATCCTTACTTTTATTATGTGTCATTTTGTGCTTTGTTGTAAAATTTCTTCTTTATTCTCAAGTCTTTCAAAAATGTGCTGTGATAATCTTATGTATCAACTTGGCCAGGCTATAGAACTGTTATTTAATCAAACACTAATCTAGGTGGTGCCATGAAGGTATGTTGTAGATATGGCTAAGATCTATCATCAGTTGAATTTAAGTGAAGGAGGTTGCCCTTGACTAATCAAGGTGGGCTTAACCCAATCAATTGAAGTGGGCTTCATCCAATCAATTAAAAATTGAAGACTGGGCTTTCCTGGAGAAGAAAAAACTCTGAGTCAAGACTACAACTTTAATTCCTGCATGAGTTTCCAGACTCCTGAACTGCTCTGGGTTTCAAACTTGCCAGTTCCCACAATCATCTGAGTCAAGTCCTTAAAATTAATTTCTCTTTCTCTCTTTCTCTTTCATCTATTGGTTCTGTTTTTTTCTGGAGAACATCATGGATACATGCACTTATATTATTTTCAGAAATGTTTGTTATTTAATGACTCACACTTAGATCTTTCAGAAAACAGAAATTTATTTTGGTTGCATAGTCAAGTAGGGATAGTATTCCCAATATTATTTATTGTATAGCCTCCCTTACCAAGTAAAATATATCAGTTCTTTCAGAGACCAAGTTTCTATGCCTATATGAATGTGTAACTGATTCTCCATTCTATGCTATCATTCTTTTCATATTTACTGAGGAATTATCAAGCCATTCTTAATTACTGTAGCTTTAGCAAAAAACCCTGGGTATCTAGTGAGGCAACAAAAATTGTAAAGTGCCATAAAATTACACTTCTGAAATTTTGATCACATTAAATGATATAAATCAAGTTAGAGAAAATTGATAATTATACATACTATATGTTTTTACCAATAAAATAGATTATATTGCCATTTATTTAGGAATTTTATGTTTTTATATATGGGATTTGAGATTTAAAATTTTCTCTTTGACATTCCTACATGTTTTGTGATTTTTTTTTTTAAGATTTCATTTCTTTGACAGACAGAGATCACAAGTAGGCAGAGAGGCAGGCAGAGAAAGAGGAGGAAGCAGGCTCCCTGAGGAGCAGAGAGCCTGATGCAGGGCTCGATCCCAGAACCCTGGGATCATGACCTGAGCCAGAGGCAGAGGCTTTAACCCACTAAGCCACCCAGGTGCCCCTGTTTTGTGATCTTTTTAATCTGCTTCCTATTGACTGGAATTAGTACCATTTTTAAAGTCACATTTTCTGTCAATGTAAATTTAATTAATTTTTTATTTAGATTTGTATATCTAGAGGACTTACTAAACTTATTATTCTTTTTGGGTTTATGCATATATAGTTATATCTGTGACTAAAATACCTTTTTTAAAAGATTTTATTTATTTATTTGACAGAGAGAGGTCACACACAAGTAGGGAGAGCAGCAGGCAGAGAGAGAAGGGGAAGCAGGATGTGGGACTCAATCCCAGTACGGGGCTCCACCCCACAACCCTGAGATCATGGCCCAAGCCAAAGGCAGAGGCTTAATCCACTAAGCCATCCAGGTGCCCCCTAAAATTCTTTTATTATTTATTCTCTAATATTCTTCATTTTGTTTTATTTCTTACAATGTTGAGTCCAAGAGTAAGATTGAATATCAAGTTTTTTTACTAATTAAAAGAGACTAAACTGAACTGCCACTAGTTAAAAATTGTATCTACTTTTGGTTTTATTGAGTCATCCATTCTTAGATTAAGGAAATTTTCTTGTATTTACAGGTTGATAAAAATTTTGCATGGATTCCTTTTAAAATGTTTTTAGTGTCTTTTCTGATATTTTCATTTGATTTTTCTCTCTTATTTAAAAAATAAACCATCTTATTATCTTTCCAAGGCAAGACTAACTTGATCATTATATATTATGGTTTTTTGATCACTGACTTTAATTTTCTATTACTGTATGTAGGATTTCTGCATCTGAATGGGTGAGTGAGAATGACCTGTAGTTTTCTTTCTTTTTTTTTTTTTAATCATCTATTGTCTTTTATTTATTTTTTTTTAATTTTTTATTTTTGATAAACATATATTTTTATCCCCAGGGGTACAGGTCTGTGAATCACCAGGTTTACACACTTCACAGCACTCACCAAATCACATACCCTCCCCAATGTCCATAATCCCACCCCCTTCTCCCAAACCCCCTCCCCCCGGCAACCCTCAGGTTGTTTTGTGAGATTAAGAGTCACTTATGGTTTGTCTCCCTCCCAATCCCATC
>NC_081563.1:68923491-68938482 GCF_022355385.1 Mustela nigripes | reverse complement strand
TATATATATATATATATATATATATATATATATATATATATATATATGAATATATGATAGAGGCAATTAAATAAAATCTACTTGAAGAGTGCTTCATGCTATACCTGTACAAATATATGAAAAGTATATAGAATTGTATAAAAGTTATGAAAGATGAAAGTTACCTGAGATCCTGCACTCAGATAAAGCCCTGTTAATATGTGGTTTTGATTCTTTTTGTCCTTTCTCTATGTTTACACACATACCCAGACACAATCAATTATATATAAATGGAATCATATTTCTTGGACAACTTCTCATGTCAGTAAATACATAATTTTTATGTGTATAATCATTTTATATATCTAAGTATTTTCTGTTGCATATTTGTACCAAAATTTAAATGGTTAGTTATTTATTGATGGACATACAAATTGTTCACATTTTTTTTCCTGTAACAAAGCACACAACAATAAATATCCACTTATCTGTGCCTTTTTCTTGCTACTACTGCAGGGCCAAAATCTCTATGCATTAAAATTTTGATTCAGATTGCCAAAATGGCCTACAGAATTCCCTAACCACTTGTACTGAGTTAATACTCCTAAAAGACACAAGTTGATACATTTACACCATGGATGATTAAGGGCAGCTTGACTTAGAGTCATTTACGTTTTCAAGGAAGACAACTGTGGAATGAAATTAATTAATTCAAGAGGAAAGAAACATTAAAGATACGATTTGTAGGGAATCCTTCTTAAGTCCCACAACAGAAACCACCATTAATGTTACTTATGGCATTAGGAAAATGAAATATTTATATAAACTGAGAAACATGGTGTTAGTGTAAATTCGGAAGGGTTTTAACTTGTATACTTTCCTCAAGAAATTGGTTAAGATCTTAGACTGATAGCTGTTAATTACATGAATAATATGTGGGTATGAAATGATTCAGATTGTTAGAATACACAAAACCTTTTTTGAAATGTTATTTTATATATTTAATCTTTTTATTTTTACCTTGATACAATGCATATATACCCAGACACCTCCTAATTAGTGCTGAGGGAAATTCAACAAAAGAAACCATTATTAAGAGGTGAATAAAAATAAAGAAAAAGATGGAGAGAGAGTTGTGTGGGGATGGGATAAAAGTTTGTAAAGGATTTGGGTAAGAAAAAAGAAAACTTGTGGGATTTTACTGGAAAGAAGTTACAAATTTATTACGGAAGAGAGAATAAAAATTGGAATTTGACTCTGATCACTGTAATTATCAGTAATGGTCAATTGTAATTATTATAATTTAGAAAAATGAAGGAATCTGGCTGGCACTAGGCATTTAATTACCATGTTATGACCACACTATTGGAAAGCTTTCATTTGTATTCACTGAGATGAATAATTTCCCTTTGATTTACTGAGAAGAAAGCAAGTTTCCCCTGCTTTACTTATATCTTACAACCTGCTGGAGAAATTTCTCATTCATATTTCTTTTATGAGAAAGATCTGCATTATTGTTCTTTGTTGTAAGTTCTCTTTTTTGAGAGCATTTATAGTCTGCACTTAAATGAAGTATAGTGGCCTGTCCCTTACAACTGAATTGATAGCTCTAGGTGTAAAACACTCACTAAAATGGAGCATTTCATTCATTAAGACTTAGTATTTCTGTTTTACATTTACAGATGACTATTCTGTTTTTCTGATAAGAGCTTTCATATTACTTCACTTTTACTGTAAGAGTTTATATATTCCTATCTTTCTGATAAGAAATCTGAGTTGGAAAATTGAAGATTTTTTCTTTTTCTTTTCCTTTTCTATTTTTTAATTTCTTTTTTCTTTTTTGACCCAATATGTATTTCTGTAATGTGAGACAAAGGTGTAAATTTATTTTCTTAGAGATTATTCATTATACCAGTAACACATTAAATAAGCTATCTTTCTTCTTGGAGAAGTAATATCACTTTTATCTTATATTAATTTTTTTCTGTGCCTGGGCCTACCTATATATCTACACATTTATCTATACATTTATATGTATGTATATTTTTATTTACTTATTTATTTGACAGAGAGAGATAAATCACAAGTAGGTAGAGAGGCAGGCAAGCCCAATGCGGGGCTCTATCCCAGGACCCTGAGATCATGACCTGAGCCAAAGGCAGAAGCTTAACCCACTGAGCCACCCAGGTGCCCCTGTGCATATATTCTTTATGAACTCTGTATTTACACTTTTTTGAATGCCATATTATTTTGATCACAAGTATATAGTCAATTTAAATATCATATAAAACATGTTATTCTAACTCAGATAATAATACAGAAGAGTCTCTACAGAACAGTATAAAACACTTTAAAAATTCAATAGATAATGGATAGGATTTATAAACTGATAATTCACAGAACAAGAATTGACATAACTTCAGTACAGTAAAAATAACTGAATTAAAATTCAATGTGAGACAATTTTTTTACACATTAATGAAGGAATAAAAAGAAGAAAGCAAGAATTTTTTAAAAAGAGAGAGTGAAGTGTTGGCATAGGAATTTCTAGTGCTTTTCTCCTGCCTAGAATCGTCAGTATGAACAACATTCTCTATGTGACAATACCTTCACAAGAACGAAAGATTCCAGGTAAAGGATTATAGCACCTGGGTAAAGCATAAAATTAGAAAAGATTCACTGAGGAGGGCAGGAGGATAGATGCACATTACACTCATCACCCCTTCCTCAAGCCCAGGCGGCATCGTGGAAAGTAAGATCCCCACCTCATGGAAGAAGGACAGTGAGGTCACGACTTGAGTTCACCGCAGACCCCAGAGTCAGTCCATCCTAGCACCAGACCTACTCTGGTAACCCTAGGTGGCTCCCTGAAGACTCCTGTAAACCCAGACCCATAGATCATCCCAGCATCTGCTAATTCATTAATCAAAATCCTCTCAACAAAGAAAAAAGTTCAGGAGAGATGATTTCACAGTAAATTTTACCAAACATTTTAAAAGAGTTAACACCAATCCTTCCCATAGTCTTCCAAAAAATTGAAGAGGGAAGATTCTCAGACTCATTTTATGAGACCAACCTTATTTTCATTCCAAAGCCAGAGGAAGACACTACAAGAAAAGAGAACTGTAGACTGGCATCCTTGATTAATATAGGTGTAAAAATTCTCAACAAATTATTAGCAAACTTTAAGTGCTGGCAACACTAATTCCAACTTTAGCTGCCCATCTAGTCCATGCCCACACAGAGATCTCCCTTGGTGCTATATGTCCCAGGCCTCCTGGAAGTTAAAATGATCTCTGATTGGAATGTGGGAGGGAGGGCTTGTTCTGATCTTCCCTAAAAATGGTGCCCCTTGAAATAACTACCCTGTGGCTTCACTACCATGCCCCTCAATCCATAAAAACTAGAGGTTAAAGTTTGAATAGGTATAGAGAAAGGGCAGAGAATAGAGGCAACATAGCACCTAAATTGCCTCTCCACTCAATTAACCACTGTCAGTAAGTGACCCTGAATAAAATTCTGTGTAAATGGTGTGGAGTGGCTTGTTTCTTTTTTTTTTGTTCTCAGTCTAAAGGATACATTATTGACCCTCATCCACTTTCTAAAATAATCTGAATTTAATACCATATTTAAAAGGATCATATACCATGATCAAGTGGGATTTATCTCTGGGATGCAAGGCTGGTCCAACATATGCAGATCAGTAAGTGTGATGTACTACATTAATAGAGTAAAAGATAAAAATCATAATTATTTCAGTAGATGCAGAAAATCATTAAAATTCAATGTCCTTTCATGACTAAAATGCAACAAATTGAATATAGAAAGAACGTACATTGACATAACAAAGACCAAATATGAAAAACCTACAGCTAACATATTCAGTGGTGATAGGTTGAAAACCTTTTTTCTAAAATCAGGCACATGGAAAGGTATCTATTTTCACCACTCCTATTCAACATAGTACAGGAAGTCCTGGATAGAGCAATCAGGCAAGAAAAAAAAATGCATTTAAATTGGAAGAGAAAAAGTAAAATTGTCTCTGTTTGAAGATGATATGAATTTGTATATAAAAATCCTAAAGACTTCATGGGGTACCTGGACTGCTCAGTCAGTGAAGCATCTGCCTTGAGCTCAGGCCATGATCCCAGGGTACTGGGATGGAGCCCCACATCGGGCTTCCTGCTCAGTGGGGAGTCTATTTCTCTTCTCCCTCTTCCCTTCCCCCTGCTTGTGTTCTCTCTCTCTCTCTCTCTCTCTCTCTGTCAAATAATAAATAAATAAAATCTTTAGAAAGGAGAAAATCCTAAAGACTTTACCAAAGAAAACTTGGTAGATCTAATCAATGAGTTCAATAAAGTTGCAAGATACAAAATCAACATACAGAAATCAGTTATGTTTCTATACACTAATAACAAAGTATCTGGAAAAAAAATTGCCTTCACTATAGCATCAAAAACAAAAAATACTTAAGAATAAATTTCACCAAAAGGCTAAAAGATCTACACATTGGAAAATATAAGCTGATGAAGGAAACTTAAGAAGACACAAATATAAATGGAAAGATGTTCATGTTTATGGGTTGGAAGAATTAATATTGCTAATATGCCTATACTACCCAAGCTATCTATACATTGAATGCATCCTATCAAAACTCAAATGGCATTTTTTACAGATACAGAGAAAAAAAAAAAAACTCCTAGAATTTGTATGGAACCATAAGAGACTCCAAATAGCTAAAGCCATCTCAAAAAAGAAGAGTAAAGTTGGAGGCATTACACTTCCTGCTCTCAAACCATACAACATAGCTAGAGTAATTAAATAGATATGGTACAGGCATAGAAACAAACACAAACCAATGGAACAGAATCAAGATCCCAGAAACAAACCCATGTGTGTATGGTTAACTAATATTTGAAAAGGGAGCCACAATACCCAATAAGCAAAGAATAGTCTCTCCAATAAGGTGATGGGAAAACTGGATATCCACATCCAAAAAAAAAAAAAAAGAAAGAAATTGAACCCCTAATAACACCACTCACAAAAATTTAATCAAAATGGATTAAAGACAAAAACAGAAGAAGAAGATCCAAAAACGGTAAAACTAACAGAAGAAAAATAGGTTAAAGTCTTCTTGACACTGATCTTAGCAACAATTTTTGGAAATAACATTAGAAGCACAAATAAAAACAAACATAAACAAGTGAGACTATATTTAACTATAAAGCTTCTGCATAGTAAAATAAACATTCACCAAAATGAAAAGATAAACTACAGAATGAGAGAGAATATCTGCAAACCATCTTTTCATCAAGGATTAATACCCAAAATATATAGGGAACTCATACAACTCAGAAGAAAAATCCAATTAAAAATAACAAGAGACCTTTGGTGAGTGCTGTGAAGTGTGTAAACCTGGTGATTCACAGACCTGTTCCCCTGGGGATAAAAATATATGTTTATAAAAAATTAAAAATTAAAAAAATAACAAGAGATTTGAATTGACATTTTTCAGAAGAAGACATGCAAATGACCAATAGGTACATAAAATGTTCTCAACATCAGTAATCATCAGGGAGAAGCAAATCAAAATCACAATAAGATACCACTTCACACCTGTTAGGGAAGAAATAACAAGTGGTGGCAAAGAGTGGAGGAAAGGGAAACCGTATGCACTATTAACAGGAATGTATTGGTATAGACACTATGTAAAACAGTTTGGAGTCTCCTCAAAAAACTAGAGCTACCATTTGACTCAGCAATCTCACTTGTGGGTATGTATCCAAAGGAATCAACATCACTGTCTTGACAAGATATCTGCACCCCCATGTTCATAGCAGCATTATTCACAATAACCAAGACACGGAAATAAGCTCAGTGTCTGTCAGTGGATAAATGGATAAAGAAAATGTGTTATATCTATAACAGAATGTCATTCAACCATACAAAAGAAGGAAAACCTGTCTTTTGTGATAATATGGCTGGACCTCAAAGACATTATGCCAAGTAAAATAATTTGAACAGAGAAAGATAAATATTGCACGTTTTCATTTATATGTGGAATCTAAAAAAACTGAATTTTGGAAATAAATATTAGTATGCTAATTGCCAGGAGCTGAGGAGAGTGGGGGAAATGTGGAGAGATTGGTCGAAAGGTACAAACATCCAGCTATAAGATGAATAATTTCTGGGGATCTAATGTACAGCAAGGTGATTAGTTAACAATACAATATTACATACTTAAAAGTTAAGAAAATACAGGGTACCTGGTGGGCTCAGTGGGTTAAGCCTCTGCCTTCAGCTTGGGTCATCATCTCAGAGTCCTGGGATCAAGCCCCACATTGGACTCTCTGCTCAGCAGGGAGCCTGCTTCTCCCTCTCTCTCTGCCTGACTCTCAGCCTACTTGTGATCTCTGTCTGTCAAATAAATTAATTAAAAAATCTAAAAAAAAAAACACAAAACCTAAAAAAATGAATTGTAAAACTCACCACGTATAACAAATGGTAAATATGTGAGCTGGCGGATATATTACATAATCTTATTGTGGTGGATATTTCATGGTATAATGTGTATCATATCATTATGTTGTACACTTTAAACTTATGTTATATGACAATGTCTCAATAAATCTGGAAAAAGAGAAGTCCTTCATTTTGTATGTGCTTATGAGCATCAAATAAAGTGTGGAAAGTCATAACTACACCTTGGAGAAATGGGGTAACCTAAATGAGGCAGGAACAAAAATGGAGATGAAACTAAACTTTTTTTCGATATTTTTAATTTAAAAAGCACACATCTGTTGGTTTGCAATTAAAAAATTGAGTGCAATAAAAATTAGAAAAAATGTGGTTTGTGAACATCTAGAGAATTATAAAATGTAAACATAATTTCAGAATAAGAATTATCCTCATCATGCATCTTACTTTGGATTCTCTAAAATCAGACACTGAAATAAAGATTTGTGCTCAAGCAGCTTATTGGGAAGGGTACGAAAATATTCTTGGGTGTGGAAAAGTAAAACAGGGAGGGAAGTCATCCAGTATAGGGTATGTTATCAAGCACTTGGACACTGTGAGTTATCCTGGCCAAGGGCTAAAAAAGTTGGAGTACTTAAATACCAGCTCTAGTCATATAGACAATGATTCATGAGGGAAACATTAGCTTTTTCATTTTGGAAAACATTATACATTATACATTAGCTTTTGTCCTCTGAAAAATTATTCCAATCAGGGTACTATGTCACTTTAAACAGTCTCGTCTGCAATTTGTAAACATTTAGTTTAATGTTTGTGCTTATTTTCTCTTCTACTAAAGTGAAACTTAACTAACAAACCATGGGTAAAAAGGTGAGTCTAAAGGGAGATAGTTTAATTTCTTATGCATACTTTGATGACTTTTAACCCAATAGCTGTTATATTAAATATGTATAATCTTATATGTTTATATCAGTTCCTATTTTTGAAAGAATTATCCTCTTTTATAGATTTGGTTATATTATTATTGGGCAAAATATCTGCAACATTTTGAAAATTTAAATACATTCAACATTTTAAATATCTCTTTCTATTCTCAAAATGAGCCATGTCCATTTGAAAACTTAAATCTCTCTCAAATACAAGAAGTTATCTTGTTACCCAGGCCTTGTAAATGAACTACAAATAGAGTAATCTTTAGTAATGAATATATTTTTTGTTAAAATCTCATTTAAATTTTGTTGGCTTTGTTGTTGCATGAAAGGAGGAAATCTTTAGATTGATTGATTTGATCAAACTTTCTGGGCACTTGTCATACTCCGCTGACCATTGATTTCATATCCAGCTGACTTCAAAATGACTAAGCGACAAGGTGATTTCTCTCTTCCTTCTGTCTCTTCTATAGTCAACCTTGTTTAGAACCTGTTTATTGACATTTCCATTGTAATACAACATGAGGTTGGTTTTTTTTTTTTAAAGATTTTATTTATTTATTTGACAGAGATAGATCACAAGTAGGCAGAGAGGCAGGCAGAGAAAGAGCACGGGGAGCAGGCTCCGTGCTGAGCAGAGAGCCTGATGCGGGACTCGATCCCAGGACCCTGAGATCATGACCTGAGCCGAAGGCAGCGGCTTAATCCACTGAGCCACCCAGGCACCCTAGGTTGTTTTTACAATACAGTGTCCAATAGGTTATTATTTCCTTAGATTTGTTCAAGGACTAATGGGATACATTTCTATAAGTAGCCACAACAATGTTTGCAAAATTATGGAAAAGGGAAGATATTAATAAGAGGATAGGGTTCAAAGACTATTTTATTTCATTTTGAAAATGACTGGAGAAAACCTATGTATGCAAGGAACTCTGGTAGTCTTGTTAGATCAAAATAATTAAAATCATTTTTCTCCTCTATAGCTTTAGTAGAATCAAAACCAAGAAATCTCTTAAGTATTCTGAATTGTAAATCTCATTTCTGAAGATGGATCTAGCGATGATAACACAGTTAGAAAAAGAACTAAAATGCAAATAGTAGTAATTGACCATGTGACTTATGCCCATTACTAGTAACATCAGACTTCAAGAAAAATAAAATTAAACTCCCTTTCAATTCCTTCTGTTTATATTTCCACCAATCATAAACCTTGCTGTCCTGGTTTTGTCATATAATTCGTTCCCCAGGAAAACAAGACAGACCTGTGGGAGCTGAACTGAACTTTACCTTTTCCCTATTCACTTTAATCCACATCAATATTTTAAGAAGGTTAATGGACAAGTGGTTATCCTGCTGTGTAGAGCTCTGCAAATAGCCAGACGAGGCCCTCTGCTAGGAGGGGCTTTTTAGTTAAAAGTCTGTTGTGAAAGAAATCCAGCTCAGCCTAACTGTAAAAAATGGGGCACTTACTGTTTCTAATAATTAGGAACTCTGGATCAGATGGATCTAGGAATACAAAGGCGGTCACTGAGTTATCCATTTATGGGCTTCCGTCCATCCCCCCCACCTTCTCTCCTATTCCATTTCTCTTCCCTCGGCTCCCTTCTGTTCCCCTCCATCCACTTCCCCTGCCTCCTCCCTCAGCCCTCAACGCATTACTGTGCTGGTCTCATCCTTTTACTGAAGCTGGTTTAATAGCCCTTGATTCATATCTAGTCAGACTAACAAACTATGTTGACTTACTGGTTTAAAAGAAACAACTATTTTATAATTTTTCATGATTCTGTGGGTCAGGAATTCTGACAGGGCACAGAGAAATGGTTCATCTCTTATTCGCTTGCTGACCGCAAGATCGTGACTATCCTGGATACCTTCTTTACTTCCAGGTCTGGCACTCCAGCCAAGATGGCAGAAATCATCCTTAATAATGCTAAAATAATGATTAAATAATAATGACTTCCCCCCCATACATTTTATTTCCCCCCCATACATTTTAATAAGGAAACTTGTAATAACATTCTGAGTGTTAGACTTTATCCATCCTGTAGATACACATTCTTTTCAGTTATTCTAAATGATTTAATAGAAAGTGCTATTTAGTATTATTTTAATAACTTACTTATACCTATAGAAATAATCATGTGATTTTTCTTAATTTAGTGTGATTTCTTTTTAAAAAATTTTTATTTGAAGATAGTTGACATACAATGTTACATTGGCTTCAGGTGTACGATGTAATGATTCAACCTCTCTATACATTGTGCTGTGCTCACCACAAGTATAGCTATCATCTGTCCTGTACATTATTATCGTATCATTGAATATATTCCCTGTGCTGTGCTTTAATCTCTAGGACTTGTTCATTCCATAACTGAAAGCCTGTATCTCCCACTCAGCTTTACCCATATTACCCACCCTTCCAACCCTATCCACTCTGGCAACCAGCAAACTGATGGTTCTCTATGTTTACAGGCCTGATTCTGTTGTTTGTTCATTTGTTTTGATATTTTTTTTAATCTTTAAAAACTTTTATTTGTTTTGATTTTTAGATTCCACAGGTGAATAAAATCATATGGCATTTGTCTTTCTCAGTCTCACTTATTTCACTTAGCATTATACCCTCTAGGTCTTTCCATATTGTCTCAAATGGTATAATCTAAACCTTTTTAATGGCTACATAGTATTTCATTATATATGTGTGTATGCATGTGTACGTGTGTGTGTGTGTGTTTGTGTGAGTACATACACAAAACATCTTTCTTATCCATTCATTCATTGATGGATACTAGATTGCTTCCATATCTATGCTATTGTAAATAATGTTACAATATATGCAGGGATGCATATATTTTTCAAATTAATGTTTTCATTTTCTTTGGGTAGATACCCAGTTGTGAAATGATTGGATCATATAGTATTTCTATCTTCAATTTTTTTACGAACCTCTATATTATTTTCTATAGTGGCTATACCGATTTATATTATGAATATAGAAATTTATTACTAAATGTATTTTATAATTCTTGCAAGTAGGGTAAAACATCACTATGCTTTGATGTATTAAATTTTAATGAAAAGTCAATTTTTATTTGTTAGTTATTTAAGATGCTTATGTTCCCAAGTGAGATTTTCTAGTCTTTTTCTTCGTTTTTTGGCTTGGATTGATATTATTAGGTCATGGTATCTTTGCAAAATTAATTATTATTAAAATATATATATATAGTATATATAATTAATTAACTTTCAGTATTTTTCCTTCTTAAAGTATTATATTTTCTTTGGAACTCTTAGAAGAAATGATCATAAAATCATCTAGTTAGGAGCCATTCTTTGAGGCAATATTCTCACAATGTTTTTAGTTCTTTTACAGTTGTGAGTTTGAGGTATTTTTACTGCTTGAGTCAATTTTTTGTAAATTACATTTTTTATGAAAAAAAAAGATTCATTTTATTATCACAAAATTGGTGTTATAATCTTTCCACTTGCCTCTTTGCACCCTAGCAGGGTTACCTGTGTGGACTATCTGAGTGAGAGCCCTTATTCTTTGGCCTCCTGTCCGGTTCAGTTAATGGGGAGCCCCTTCAGGATATTGGAGTAGAAAAGGGAATTAGGTATTCATTATCATGGTTTCCCTATTGGAGTTCATCTCAGGCTGTCATGGTTACTGATGGTTGTCTTGGACTCAGCACTCTTTGTAGGGCATTATGCTAAGCTTTGTGGTTTCCTTGTACCTTGCATTTACCTTTGCTAAATTGCCCTTGAATTATCTTAATTTTTGTGTGCCATATGTCTTGTGCTGATAGAGAATTGAAGGTAAAGTCAGTTGGTATTTATGTTTATTTTTGTCATTGCTATTTGTGATGCTTATTTTATGTGTCAACTTAACTGGGCCACAACGTGACCAGATATTTAGTCAAACTTTTTTCTGGGTATGTCCAAGAGGGTATTTCTGAATGAGATTGACATTCGTATAGGGAGACTTTGTAAAGCAGATTCTTCTCATTCTTCTCCTTAATGTGAGTAGAACTCAGCCAAGCAATTGAAGATCTGAATAGAACAAAAAGGCTGAGGGAACTCCTTCTACCTGCTACCTATTTGAGCTTGGACATCAGTCTTTTCCTGCATTCCAACTCAGACTGAAAAGTCAGTTCCTCTTGGGGTCTTGAACCTGCTGGTTTTCAGACTGGAAATCACATTATTAGCTCTCCTGGTTTTCAGACCTTCAGATTTGGACTAGAACTACACCATTCAGTCCTGGGTCTCCAGTTTGCTGCTGTAGATCTTGGGACTTTTAAACCTCCATAGAGCATGTGAGTCTATTTCCTATCTATCTATCTATCAATCATCTGTCTCCTGATCTCTGTGTTTATAGTATTTTATCTAAATAGTAGCTTTTAGTATAGTAATTTTGTTATTGTTTTTCTAATAAGTGGTAAGGATTCTTTATATAATTTGAATATAAACTCCTTGTCAGATGGAACATTTGCAAATATTTTTCCAATTCCACTGTCTTCTCATTTGTTGATTTCCTTTTTCTGTGCAGAAGTCTTTTAGTTTGATATAGTACCGTTTGTTTATTTTTTTATTTTGTTTCCTGTGCTTTAGGTGTCATTTCCAAAAATCATTGTCAAAACTCATGTCAAAGAATTTTTTCCTATGTTTTCTCCTGGAAGCTTTGTGGTTTCTCTGGTCTTATATTCAAGTTTTTAATCCATTCCAAGTTAATTTTTATAAGTGATCTAGGATAGGGGTCTATTTTCATTCTTGTTCAATTCTTTTACAGAACCACCTTTCAGGCAATTTTTTTTTTAAGATTTTATTTATTTATTTGACAGACAGAGATCACAAGTAGGCAGAGAGGCAGGCAGAGAGAGAGAGAGGAGGAAGCAGGCTCCCTGCGGAGCAGAGAGCCGGATGCAGGGCTCGATCCCAGGTCCTGGGATCGTGACCTGAGCCGAAGGCAGAGGCTTTAACCCACTGAGCCACCCAGGTGCCCCCCTTTCAGGCAATTTTGATTCCATTTTCTAAATCACCTATTTCAATTTTCATAATTTAGTATTTTATCACTTCTATTTTGTTTTGTTTCTTTTCCTTCACTTTCCTTTTTGCTGTCTTTTTATAATATTTTGAGTTGAGTGTTTAGTGTATTTTCATCATTCAAGTTTAGACAAGAGTACAACTTGGATCTGAGTATCTGAGTACAACTTTCAATTACATATGAGTTGCGCTACATTTTATAGATTTTACTATTCTGTAATTTTACTTTGATGTGATCATTAGTTAGGAAAGGAGATACTTCTGGGAAAAAAAAACAGGCTAAAATACATTAACTTTTCTACTTAACGAACATGACTATCTATAAGCATAATGTACATAAACATGTATAGGGTAGTATTTTTAAAATATCTTGTTGACTGAGTTTTGAAAAGTGAAATCTCTTTATCAGTCTATAGTTTTGTACATTTTGGACAGAATGTAATCTATGTAATTTGATTTTCATCGTCAAACTTTTATTTGTTACATAAAATATGGCAAATTTTCTGATTCTTCTATGTGTGTTAAGGAGAAAGGCATATGCTTTGTTTTCAAGGTACAGAATTCTAGATCTAGAAGTAATATCTTAATTTAACTTCTCTGTTATGTTATTTCAATTCTCTGTGGCCAGATTTATTTCTGTCTACTTAATTTATCATTGGTTGATAGCTGTGTATCACTACAATATATAAACATTAAGAGTATAAAGATGATTTGAATAATAAAGCCATAATTATAAGAATCCTGAATTTATTTATTTTGTCTCTCATAGACAACTTGCCACATAAACATCATGTCACATTAGTTCTACTAGTTTCCTATTGCTGCTGTAACTAATTACCACAAACTTAGTAGCTTCAAACAATACACATTTGTTCTCCTACAGTTCTGGAGGTCAGAAGTCTGAAATGGCTTTCACTGCGCTAAAAGCAAGGTGTTGCGTTGGCTGCATTTCTTCTGGAGGCTCTGGAGAAGAATCTTTTCCCCTTGTTTTTTCCAATTGCTTGAGGCCATCTGCATTCCTTGGCTCATGACCCCATCTTCCATCTTCAAAGCCAGCAGCTAGTATTGTCAGATGGTTATTTCTGTCCTTCTCTCTGTCTAGCCTCCACTTCTGTTGTTATACTTCCTTCTCTGTTGAAGGAATTTCACTCTGTTGCCTATCTCTCTCTTTCACTTACCTTGACTTTTATGATTATACGGAGCCTACTCAGATAATTCAGAATAATCTCTTAATCCCAAAATGCTTTGTTTAATCATAGCTGCAAAGTCACTTTTGACATGTAAAATAGCATATTCATGTGTTCCAGTATTTAGGACATGCATGCTTTCAAGAGGCCATGACCCTGTACCATAACTGTCGCGGCCGTGCGGCCACACGAGCATGGTCGAGAGGGTAAGAGAATGGAGAAAGAATAAGACTTGGAAAGAAATGAGGACAGGAGGGACACAGTGGATGATGAACAAGCAGTGCCAATTTTATTAAAGGCTGTGAGGCATTATAGCTAACCGAAACAATTATAAGGAAGTATCTATTTTTGGTTGATTGCTCATAAACACGTAACATTCACATGAAACCCCTCAAGCTTTTACAAAGCCCATTTCCCAAGCGCTGGTAGTGGATCTTCTGACGCCAGCAACTTTTGTCTACTTAGCTAATCTTTAACTAGCAATTCACGAGCTTACAATGGTGTAATTTATAATCCGTGCAAGTACAGGGTAATCTTGTAACAGTTAAATGTACAACCCAGTTTTGCTTCTTAATACATGCAGGCAGTCACGTCAGCGAGTCTTAGGGTACATAGCCCAGGCTCTTTCTCAAGCGCAACTCAACTGATATTCAGGAGGCACAAGTCAGGGCCTGGTTTGATCCCTCGCCTCTAGCTGGGTCCGTGGCTGCCTACACATAACAGCCACTTCTGAAATTTTTTCCCAAGTATCTCAGGGACATAGATCATATATCTACATTGCTGCAGTCACTTGTTTTTTTATTGTAGATGGAATGTAAATATGCTGACCCAATGTTATCATCTATTTTTAAATCTCAGAAAGATGTTTAGTAAACTGAATTTTAGAATCATTGTGTGACTATACAATGGCTTTGACCTTTGGAAAGCTTACTTATGTTTTAGTAATGTTATCTCTTGGTTTCATATGTTAATCTGCAATCCATTTAATGTACAATGATGCTGTTTATCATGTTTTAAAGTGTGCCAAAAAGTTTCTAATTATCATTAGTAATGCTAATGGACAGTATGGAAAATATAAACTCAGTGGAGGCTTTACAAAGTAATTCCTTAATTAATTTACACTTTTCCTCTGTCTTCCATAGAATAATAATAAAATGCCTTTCTTTCTGTGGTTTAAATGGACCTACTTTTTGCTTTTTAGAGCTAGGAAGGAAGAAATATGACATAATATTTATCAAAAATATATGACTAACATATGAATTAAGCATAGAAATGGTACCTTTAGTTCCTTTATTTTTTACAGATATATGCTATTGAAATATATATTAAAAATCCTGCAATTGCCTGTAAATGTTCAAGTGAAAGGAAGAGTCATCAATTGC
>NC_081563.1:68798178-68823491 GCF_022355385.1 Mustela nigripes | reverse complement strand
AAAAAAAAAAAAAAAAAAAAAAAGAGGCTGTGAGGGTTCTGGCTGTCAGATGTCTCCCTCTGAGCATTGGCATGAGAGTGGAGGCTGGTGACTGATATCAGGCTGGTAGCATGCAAATGTGTAGGTGGAGGGGCTAGACCTGAGTGGATGTATGGTGGTGGGGTCAGCTGTGGGGTCTGAGGGTTGTGTCTTTTTAAAAGATTTTATTTATTTATTTCAGAGAGAGAGAGAGAGAGAGATAGGGGGAGCAGGCAGAGGGAAAGGGAGAGCCAGACTCCCCCCTAAGCAGGGAGCCCATTGTAGGGCCGATCCCAGTTGTAATGTGATCAGTTACTATCGGTAAAGGTTATCAGTAGAATTTGAGATCACAACTTGAGCTGAAGGCAGATGTTTAACTGAATGAGTCACCCAGGTGCCCCTCCTGTGTGGTACTCTTGTGTGGATGAGTGGGGAAAACACAGAGGAACTCAGGCCACTGACATCAGTGACTGACTATCTGTGAAACAAAAGATGGTGAAATTTACAAGAAATCTATGGCAGCTGTGCTGGCCATGGGTTTCTTTACAGGCAAAAGCTGCTGGATTTATCTGTGGAGCAGGTCATTGTGAACCACTTTACTCCCACTGTATGTCTGCTATTGGTAGATTCTGTTTTTTCTTCTTTGTTCCTAAACATCTCTATCATCTAAGCTTTGCCAGTCTGAATGGGGTAAAATCAAAATAGAACCTTTGTGCAGGTCCCTGAAAGCTTGAGGAGGCTGGTTGTTTACCCTGCTCTTTCTTTCTCAGTGAGGGGAGCTCTTTCTAGTTGGTGCTGTGCAATGCTGTATCTTGTTTTAATGTCAAGGTTATTGTGTAGAAAAGCAGTCCTGGACCACTGAAACCATTCTTGTTCACAAGAAAAATATGTCTTCAGTGTTAGCTCTTCACTAACACCTGGGAAATGAATAATGAGCCCTTGGGATAGTCTGCCTGATAAAGGTATTTTGTATGCTTGGGGCTTTGGGCCACTTCATACCAGTTTTGATCAGATAGTTAAAGCCAACAATATGATTTATGGTGAATGCCTATTTTTGATCTGGAGGTCTGAAATCTGAGTATCTAAATTAGGTCACACAAATGCCTAATGAAAAGTCCTGATGCCAAGGCTCATTTAAATTTCTCAGTTGGTAACACTTTTAATGTGTCCTTATATATCCTTGCTGGGAGAATTTAGTGTGTCCATGACACTCTACTGAGAATAAACATTTGAAGCTTGTGCCTGGTTTCTCCTGGCATCTGCCCATGTTCCTTTTTCTTTTCTTGACTTTAATCTGTATGCTTTCAATGTAATCAATTGTAGCCATCAGTATGACATCTTTTTGAGCCCCGTGAGTTCTAGCTAATCATTAAGCATGAAGATGGTCTTGGGGGCTGCCTGATACAGTTGGCGTCAGAAGTGGAATTCACTAGAATGACACTGACTCACGGAAACAGGACGAAAACATTGTTTGGGAAAAGGAAGGATGATGAGGGTGAGGATGACAAATCCCTGATACCTGGTTGGTTGAGTGGTATGAGGGCTGCAGTTGTAATGTGATCAGTTACTATCGGTAAAGGTTATCGGTAGATTTTAGAAATGGTAGACCTATTTCCTTAGGAGTTGACTCACTTGATATACACAAAAACACATTATAGTGAGAAACAAGCCAATATACTATACTTGTTTTTTTTTCCCCGTAATAGAAAAAAAAAAATGAAAGTAAAAGATGGGATTGGAATAGGTCTTGGCATCAGATTTTAGCCTGACTGAGCTGTGACCACTTTCTTTAGGGTTGTTTCCAATGGGAAAATGTGTTCTGGAAAACACAGATAGCACTTCTATGATCTATGGGCATCAAGAAAGTAGTCCAGGTAGCAGGTGCATGTTTATGTGCTTGCAAAACCAAAAAACTACTGAAACTGGGTACATATTGTGAAAGAGTTGTCTTGTTTTGTGGTTTAATATAATCAGCTTCCTGAAGAACATTTACTAAAGTAAGTTATGAGAGTAACTAATTTCAAAGCAACAATATTGGTGTTGTTTTTTTTTAAGATTTTATTTATTTATTTGACAGAGATCACAGGTAGGTAGAGAGGCTGGCAGAGAGAGAGAGAGAGAAGCAGGCTCCCTGCCGAGCAGAGAGCCCCATGTGGGACTCAATCCCAGGATCCTGAGATCATGACCTGAGCCGAAGGCAGTGGCTTAACCCACTGAACCACCCAGGCGCCCCAACAATATTGGTGTTTAATGCAACGGAATAGAGGAGTATGTTTGGGTTAATGCAGAACTTATATTTTGCTATTGAACAATCAAAACTGGCTGCTGTACATTATTCACACACACAACAGATTTTTCCTGAAAGAACAACTAGCCTGGTGGACTGAGTAAAAGACATTGTAAAGTTGATTCATCCTGAAAAATAGAATTATTTTTCCTTCCTTTAATTGATAAGTGAAACTCTCCAGATAAAGTGGCTAATATGCTGCATATTCAGGGCATGCTGGATTAGTTTTATGATTGTTGGGATGTTCATCCATTTAATATTCTCTTTTACCAAGTCATGGTAAATTCTTTGATTAAGTGGGCTTTTTTTTTTTTTTTTGCATGGGTACTCCTTGTCACCTGCTGCAAAAATCAAGCAAGATCCAAAAAGCCATACAAGGTTTGTTGTCTCAGCTTTCCCTATGAGACTTAAAGATTCTAAAAAACATTAGAATGATTCACAAGGGAAAGGAGAATGACAAAGAGAAGAGTCAAGAGATTCATCCCAATAGGTTGAAAGTTTTAAATTGTTATTAAGGAATGGAAAGAATAAAATGACCATTGATTAGTTTAAAACAAAGGTCTTCAGAAATTTGATAGGCAGATGGGATCTAGTCCTGGTTCCCCAAAACTGAAGAGCTGTAAATAAATCTGTTCTATTTATCCTAATTTAGAGAAGTTAAAAAACAAACAAACAAAAACAGAAGACAGAGATCACAATGAGAAACCTGACTTTGAATTACCAGAAAGTGATAGTCTGGTAAATTAAAAAGGATGAAGATTGACCAGTTTCTCTGCTTGACCCTTGGCTAGGTCCATAAGACCATATGCACAAGTGCGGACAAAGTGAACAGTGATTTGAGAAGAAACCCTCCTGGAGTTCCCGGACATGGAAACTCTGTGCCCTGTGATTCTAAAAATTATTCATGAAATCCTAACAGGGTCACAATTATAACAAGAGAATATGGACATATAATAGGATGGGGTTAAGATAAAAGTTTGGATAAAAATTAACATATTTAAGCAGATTTTATATGATGTGATCATGTCTATTTTGTCTCAATGTATTACTGAGAGGAATACTTATATCTGACTAGAAAATATTTCTCCTATCTAATATTGCAAAATAAAAGCTATGTAAGTTTGTTCTTTGACTAGTATGAATTGGACATGCTAAATGAAAATTGACAGAATATCGTACAGTTGTTAATTAGAAAACAGCCTTAGATACCTGGTGGAGAAAAATAAATTATCGCTGTAACTAGTGACAAGTTGGAGTTTGGACTACTGATACTGTCAGATTCTCTGTGCACTAAACCTATGTGACTCATGAGAAAGGCAGATAACTCATGAAGATAAAGAGTAGATCATCAAAACTTAAAGTAGTACTTCTCTAGCATCTGCAGTCCCTTGTATGGTTTCAAAAGTGTAAAAAATACAAGATAAGGAAGACTAGAATTTGGTAAAAATGTTTAATGCTCCATTCTCACCTTATGAAAGAGCTTACCAGGTGGCTGCCATGTGGGAAGCATCCCAATCTACCTTTATGACGTTGCCCCGAGGCTACCAATTCATCAGCTTACTCTCACAATTTGGGTAGAAGAGATTGGGACTTAATGCAGGTACCAAGTGTAGAAATACACTGTCTTGAGATTATCATATCATAAACTGAAGAACATTCTAGGACAGGATTAAATGTAATGGTGACACCCATGACTAAGTCTGGTTGATAAATCCAGGAAAGATCTTTGGACTCACTTAAATGGTAAAATTACTGTGGGGAATAACCTAGGCAGGAGACATCCATGATATTCCATGGGCAACCAAAAGTAAACTGCTGTATTTCCTACTTTTGACACTAAGCAAGAAAAACAGCCCTTTGTCAGGTTGTTGGGATTTTGCAGGATACAAATTCCTTAGGTAGGAATATTGTTAGCTCCTGTCTGTAAAACTGCCTGAGAGAAGGCAGTATTTGATGATCTACATTAGGGCATATCAGAATTAAAGGAAAAAAAAAAAAAAAAAAGCAGTGTCTTAGTCAATGCTTTTGAACCTTTATGGTCCACACTCAGATACAATTCTGAAAGTATCTATAACTTGCATTTACATAGATTGGAGATTATGGCAAAATCCCGAGTGCTTCTCAGCAGCAATAGCTGGGTATTGTACCAGAAAATTTCTAGATGTGGCACTAGTTATTGGGCATTACTGAAAACTGCCCCTGTTGCTGAGGATCACAAAATTGACCCTAAAACCTAAAATACACATAATGTCCTCAATAATGTCAGAGAAACACTCTAAGAAGGAAGTCAGTGTCCAAAAGAGTTCTATAGTATAATGGAAATTGTTTGTATAGGAACATGCAACTTGAATAGAAATGCAAGGAGGTATTTGCCCTATTCATGAGCAGATAACCTCTTTTCCTCTACGGCTGACTTGAGACCATCTAGACAGTGCCATATGAGTAGTGTCCTGTGAACAGATTTCAGTTAATCAAAAGAAAACTGCTTGGTTTATGGATATTCATTGCAAGCATCCTGTTTGAAAGGCTACTGAACTCTGACTGACTAGAAACTCTGATTGATGAAGGTAACAACAAATCAACTCTGTGGGCTGAATGCATGCTGTTTTCCTTGTAGTGATGGGATAACTTGTCATTTGAATGACAATAAGAACACAGGTGTGTATTTTATTTATTTATTTTTGGGTAAAGTGGTTGAAGTTTATTATGTGAAGATACAGGAAAAGCTCTCAGGCATCAGAGGGGTCCCAACAAGGTTGCCAGAGAGATTTTAGGGTTGGTCTTTTATAGAAAGCTAACAAGAGAACCCAAATCCTTTTAACATCTCTATTGATAACACCTTCAATGGCTAAAGTCCTTTTTAGGGGCTGGATATGTCTTAGGTGTATATAAACTCATGAACAGTGGCCAATGTCCTGGCCATATGTTCAAGAAGATGAGCAGTGGAGAACTGTGCTGTTAAAGGAATGTCTGTATGAGGCATGGACCTGGGGAAATCACCATGGGAATTTATTTGGTGCATTAGGTAGGATGTATTAATGTGCATCAGAAGAACCATTTTTACAGGATCAAAGCTGATTGGCACCAACAAGTGGACATCTTGGTGCACTTGCTGGAGGGGGTCAGTCAGGTTCATGAATCAAGAAATAGAGCAGCTACAGCAAAGCAGAGATGGACATATTCCTGCTGCCCTCTCAGAGGCACAAAATTCCAGGAAGACCTGTCCTATCTGCCACCAAGAAAGATAATCTGCAAATAGCTATGGGGTAGACTCCCCAGAGACAGGGCCCTGACACACAGCTGGTAAATAGATTATATCGGGCAACTACCAGCATCCCTGGGATGGTATAAATGGGTTCTGACAGGAATAGACACATTCTGGACTAGGTTTTGCATATCCGATGGTTGATGCAAATGCTCACAACACTATAAAAAAAATTGGAACAGAAGATACAGTACCAATTTGGACCACCCAGTTATATTGCCTCAGATGAAGAAATATATTTTTATGGTTCATAACATTCAACGAGGTACAAAGAGTTATAACATCAAATGGACATATCATATGCATGTCATCTTCAAAGAAAAAATTTGATAGAAAACTGGGACCACCACTTGAAACATCTGTTGTCTAACGTGGGAGGATATAACGGCATGAAGCCCTGACTTACATGCCTTCGCAAGTGTGTGCTCACATTCAGTATGAGAGGGACCAACAGAGGGAATTCACCCGAAAGGGAGGATTCCCCTACTTTTGGGGGGAATCTGGGTAAGAGAGTATGAGGGAAGACTATCTAATTTTTCCCTACATCACCTAAACTTTCTTTTTCTTTCCTTATTTATGCAATGTTCTTGAGACTACTGTTGCATCTGTGGGTGGTGGAAGCAGGGATGACCCCTAAGCAAGAAACCGTAATCATATTTATAAACTTTTATGTTAGAATTTTTAAGGGCCTGAGGGGGCAGACTGTGTCTTTGCCCCATGTAGAAAAATCAGAGTTGTCAGTAAACCCAACTGTACTGATTAGTGGTTGGGGTAGTCTGCTGGTTCTAACCCTACGCAACCCTGAACTGTCTGGATGAGAGCAGGCAGAAGAGAAGGTAATTGCTAGACTGGTATTACTGTGTGGGCTAGCACACTGGCTGAACCTAACATTCCTTCCAAAAATGGGAAAGTTTGGGTTAAAATCAATGTCAAAAAGAGAGGAGAAATGGTAGCTGTGAGTGAGGTTTATGCAGAAATGGAAAATACATATGACATTGGCGGCTTGAAAGAGGCTCAGAGAAAGAGAGTGAAGTTGTCTCAGCCCAATTATACCAGCTGCCTGAAAGGATGAAACCACAGGTGCAAGGTCACAACTTTTTTGAAACCTGGTAAGGCTGAGTGGAAGCCCAGAAACCTGCATCTTTCTGGGACACATTTTGGTTCTACACTATGATTGTGCCCTGAACCGATTTTTGATGACTGACTAAAACCCTACTCATCTGCCAGTATCATTTAACTCATATTATTCAGGTTACATCTACTTCTAAAATATGATTTGGAAAGAAATTTTCAGGAGCAACTTTTTCTGGGCCATTGGAGCATACATTGTACAACTCCTGGCAGATTGATTACTGTCAGCTACAAATCTTGATCAGATTCTTAGAACAGTGCTGGTCATAACAGATAAAATAGAGCAGCTGCATTCTGACTTGCTAATATGCACTGTGCTCAAATACATATTATCCTTGTTTTTATGGGTGGCAACCTATGAAAAAATTTTTCTCGTTTTTCTGTCCTGGAACAGGTTTATGTCAAGTTCATTTTTACATCGTGCATGTAGCTCTTCAACTATGATTTTGTAGGGGTTTCCCATTAGGTTGTCAGCATTGAGCAAGATAGTTTTCTCTTATCCCTCATTCTTCTTTAAAACTTGTGCTTCAAAACAAAAGCTCAGGTTCATCAAGATTTGGCATATGCCAAGTGGTGAAAAAATCATCATCAGAGCCGATTTTACCTATTAGATTTCAGCTATCCCCAATTTTTGATTCCTGATTAGTGCTTGTTTTCTCAATGCCTTTTCTTTTTCTTTTTTTTTCTACCTTTTTGTTAATTTCCTTTTTTCTCTAACTTTGAAAATTTTTTAATTATTATTATGATGTGAGTTGTTGCATATTTATTCAAAAAGAATCATGTAATACCATATTTTCTCATTTACAAAAGCATGGAGGTAGAATTCTGATTGTAGAGAAAAGTAAACATTGAATGATCATATGTAAAATGTACAATGATTTTGCATATATTCCAATCATACACATACACACAATGCATGTATATACATTAGTTACTACAGAAAAAATATTTTGTCATGGTGTTAAGCTTTTTATAGAAACTTAACTCATCATATCTTCTTAACTTTCTTATTGCAAAAGTAATGAATGTTAATCTAGGAAACAGAAAATACAGATAGCTAGAGGAAGAGAATTAAGAATATCTACCATTGGGGCGCCTGGGTGGCTCAGTGGGTTGAAGCCTCTGCCTTCAGCTCAGGTCATGATCCCAGGGTCCTGGGATCGAGTCCTGCATAGGCTCTCTGCTCAGCAGGGAGCCTGCTTCCTCCTCTCTCTCTGCCTGCCTTTCTGCCTACTTGTGATCTCTGTGAAATAAATAAATAAATCTTAAAAAAAAAAAAAAAGAATTACTACCATTTGTTCATTGTAGCTGTCATTTGACCTTATGACAAATATGAGTTTATACTAGACATGCTCTCTTGCAGCTTACTTTTTTTCCTTAAAAAAATATTGCAGATGTCTTTTTTAGCTATTGAATGTATTTACAAAATATTTTAAATGATTCATAGTATTCCATTTTATGTAAACAAGATACTTTTAAAGCCAATCCCATATATTTGATCTTATCTGTTATGAAATTATTTGTATAATGTATACATTTCCTTTATATGCATTGCATAAAATGGAACTGTTTAAAAATTTGTTTCTATTTTTATTTTACTTTAGGCTATCATAATTTTCCTTGCATATAGGTATTAACCCACATCTCAGATTATTTCCTTTGTATAGAGTTCTAGAAGTAGAGTCATTGAGACTCAAAATAGGAATGTTCTCAAGACTCTTGTTTATTGTCTAATTGATTTTCACAAAAGTTGTGCAAGTATCACTTCTCACAGCATATTTTAACTATGCACGTTTCAAGTTATGTTTTCCTTTCATTAATCAATTAAAAAGAAAATATTTGCTTATTTTTTATTTAAAAATAATTTTACAGAAGTATTTTTCAGTTTGTATTTCAATTTATTTAATTACTAGGCTAAATGTTTTACATATACTGATAGGGCATTTATTGTTTTGTTATGAATATTTAATGAAATTATTATTCTACTTGGTTTTAGTGCCTTTATTCTCATTTTGAGAATCTTCATTAAGTCAAACTTTTGTAGTATCTGTGCAGTTTTTTAGATCTTTATTTGCTGTCTAGTTGATTTTTAAATGATGTGACATGTAAAAACTTCAGTCTTTATATTCTCCAATTTTTAGCTAATTTTTTGTTGCTATTGTCATTTCTTCTGTTGAATTTTGGCTAAGTCCTTCTTACCTTATATTGTTGGCATTTTTCATTTAAAAATATATTCAAGTTGAAATATATTTTAATGTATGTTATAAATGTGGATCTGACTTTATATTTTTGATAGGTAGCCAAATAGCTAGACCAAGTATGTGCATGTCTTTAAACTCAGTTGGAATCATGGGATATGCCTTTTATTTTATAATTTTGGGGAAGTTAGAGCACAAAGCAAAAATATAAAAGAGAAAAGCATTTTATTCTACCTTTAGCATGCCATCATTCATGTTTAAGTATAATATGACTGCTCATCTTATCTTATATGCCTGCATCATCAAATAAAACACTATATAGATTTTATTTCTTTCTAAGAATTTGTAAAGCTTCCTTTGCCTCTACTCTTATTTCTTCTTGACCAGTTTTGCCAATTATAATATAGATTGCTTGTGGATGAATCTGTCTGAAAAGATATTTATATCTGAGCCCAGCTAATTCTAGTCACAGATCTAATGTCAAAATAAAGTAATCCGTATACGTCCTGTCCTTGCCTCTCTCCACCAGTTTTAGAGTCTGTTTTAGGGAGCAAAAATACAGCCCCTTCTTCTTCTGCAGTGACAATCCAGGTAAGATAACAGAGTGTTCAATTAGCTGAGCTAATGGAGCAGCTCCCCCAGTTAAGCAGTGAGAACGGTTTTGGAGCCTTCATGCTTCCTGTTCAATTTCATTCTCTCTGATAACATTTTTAACTCCCTGACAAATCCTCTTTCTTTAAAGTTATTCTTCCTATACCTTATTAGTCAGACGATATTCCAGTTAAATTCCCCAAAATGTCAACTTTGTTGGGCACCACGTAGAAGACTTTGCATAAGTCTCATAAGCGTTACATTTCTCCAGCCCATCGTCTTATTTCTTCCATGTTCGAATTCATACATACTGAGGGGAGGGCAGGCTGCCAACTCTGAGAGAAATCCTTGCCATAGTCCTTCCCATAGTTTGCTCCAGACCTGCTGTCTTCCTGGAGAGGAAGCTTTCAAATGTCTGAGAGAAGGAAGTAAAATTGTCACTTTCCCTGAAATATACAGTGTTGACAGCAAGTGTGGTAATTAACAGAAAATAAGGAATGCAGACACAGCAGTGGGCCTTGTGGTTAGGAGCCATACTTTTAACTCTGTTAGTGCTGGAGGGAGCTGTGATGAGCTGATATTCCTGGCCTACGGGAGGAAATCAGATTTGCCTTCAGAAGATTTGAGTCTGAGGGTGGATTCTAACACTTGTAAAGCTGACACTCCCTTCTTCCTTCAGCCTTTGTTTCCTTATTTTTATTTAATATGGCTATTACAAGAATAAAATGAGTGATGTGTGAAAATGTTTTATGAATCAAAAGTGTTATACGGTATAAAAGGACATGTTATGGTTGTTATTCCTGATGTGCAAACAGTGCAGGAAAGAGAGGATTTTATTTTTAGACCTTTTCTAGGAGACTTGTGTAGCCAAGTGAGGAAGATGGAGCAAACAAGACGAGGATTACAGATGGTCAGTCATCCTACAGGTTATACTAAGGCATATCCTTTAGAACCAGGTCACAACATTTAAAACTGTATTTACTTTGCTTGAAAGAGGCACCATGACAGCATGTTATTTTCTTACTAAGTAGTTATGTCGTAAAATCCAAGTCATTAGGCATAGGCTTATATATCTACCCATCTATTCATCCATTTATTCATCTAAATGATTAATATGCATCCTGTGCTGCTGCTTTTGTGCAATGTACCAGGTTAAGCTATATGATGGCAAAGATAAAAAATTCATGATTTCTGCTTTTGAGGGAGCTGGGGGCCCTAAAGCAGTTAAGATTTAGGTGTCCTCTTTTTTTTTTTTTTTTTAAATAAACAAAATCTCAAAAGAAGACCAGATAAATAAAATAAAGATTGTCTAGGAAACCACTCTTAGGTATAAATTTAAAGGCAGTTCTGTATGATTTGGAGATTTATCTCGATTTATCTGTTGTTTAATTTTATTTTCAGGCCATTTAATTTTACCATAGGGTGTTTAGTATGTAACTCCTATTTGAAAGCTTTTAGATCTATTTAAACTTTTCTTACAAAGTCAAAACCAAATACACTAACTGAAATAATTATGCTTAAGCATCTTTTAGTAAATGAGGCCAAGTTACTAAAAACAAGATTATGGAAATGAGCCTAAGGCAGAACCTTCCAAGATACATTGGTCCTAGGCAGGCTCATAATTTAGCTTCTATTCAAAAATGTTTCCTTTGAGAATGAATTTAACATTTATTTCATGGGGTTAAAGGAAACTTGGGTAAGGCATGTTTTGTTGTTATTCATTATTGTCCACTCTAGAGAAGGGAATGGATCATTTTATATTTCATCACTTATGTGAAAATTCATGCATACAGATCTGAGTTAGGTGGTAACAAATTTTAGATTTACTGAAGTTACATTTTAGTACTTTCTATAGGTTGGTATAGTTGGCAGCTGCCCAGCTGGCTTGCCTTAATCTGGCTCAGAAAGGAGCCAGTTACATTTTTCTTTTATGCTTTACCTTTTCTTAGAGAAAAAAAAAAAAAAAAACAACAACAACAATACCCATCAGGGTAAAACCAGATCTCAGTGTTATCAGTCTTCTTTTTCTTCTACTCACTCACCCTTGTGGAGCTACTGTATAAACAGCTATAATTTACAGGATTATACTCAAATTAGGCATCTCTTTTTTTTTTCTTCCTCACTCCTTCCTTCCAACCTCTGTCCCTCCTTCCTTTCTTAAGATAAAGAGAAATTTTATGAGAAACTAGAAATGTCATAAAAAAGTAAAAATGACACAAGAAAGTAAAGATTATTCATATTCAAATGCATTTCTTTACAGTTGCTATGTGAGTATACCAATAGGTGCATATAGGTAAGTGGGTATATACATTTTTACAAATTTGATTTGTCAAATTTTTATTTTGTAACCCTTTTTGTTTGCTTAAAATTTAAGCATCTTTTAAAAAACTATCTTTTTACAACATAATATCTGTATTCCAATGCATGACTTTACTAAGGTTGATTTACCAAGTCCCTGATTATTTCTAAATGTACATTATAAACTATATTGTTGCATCTTATAGTTAAGTTTTGATGTACATAAATAATTATTTTATTTGGACATATATTATTATAAATGGAATAACTATGTCAAAGAATATTCATAGATTAGGTACATAATGGCAATACAAATTTTCAAATGCTCTTCTAGAAATGTGCATTTTATGCTTCTTACATGTATTACCTAAAAACTTTGCCTAAATTCTTATTTACAAAAAAAGATTCCCCAAAGAATTTCTTTATTTTTTTTTAAAGATTTTATTTATTATTTGGCAGAGAGAGACACAGCGAGAGAGGGAACACATGCAGGGGGAGTGGGAGAGGGAGCAGGCTTCCCGATGAGCAGGGAACCCAATGCAGGGCTCAATCCCAGGACCCTGGGATCATGACCTGAACTGAAGGCAGACACTTAATGACTGAGCCACCCAGATGCCCCTCTTTTCTCTCTTTGAACAACACAATATTCATAACAAGAAAAATTAATTTAACTCACTTTTTTACAAGTAGGTATAACTTTAATAAATATTCTAATGAATTCTAGTGGTGTAGTCAGGAAATGTCTAAAAAGACAGTCTAGTTCAGAATGTAAATTAAATATTAATTACAATTGCTTTCATAATGTGAATTGATAAGAAGTAACAAATATGAACAAACTAAACAAACTAAAAGTAATAAATTAGTAGAATTTGTATGAATTATAATCAAATAAGATACCATTCAGAATGGAGAAAGCTATGCATTATGGCAGAAAGAGCACAAGTCTTCTTACATTGCTGGCTCCACTGCCAACAAGCTACATGCACAGTGTTTGGCAAAACTGTTAGCTTGTTTAATAATCAATTTCCTATCAGTAAAATTCTGACCATGAAAAAAAATTTTTTTTACCAAATTTGTAGGTTTTTTTTAATAGAACTACTGAAAATGATAAAACATGTTGAAATATGATGTGTGAATAAGTATGAATATGCTTGCAACACAAAGTGAGCCAGTAGCACCAACATCAACAGAATATCAGAGCAGAACATCAAGATCCACCCCACTTTACTGAATGAGTATGTACATTTTAGCAAGATCTAGTGATTTTTAGTCACCCTGAAGCTCAAGATGCACTGGTTTGGAAGAAACAGAAAAGCTGATCCTTTCAAAACAAGAGATACTTCCCTAAACTTTCTGTCAATCTTTTCTCCAGAGGCTGATGGTAGAATGAACATATTAATTAGAGTATGAAGAATAGAACAAAATGGGGTGAGTTAAGAAAGGTCAAACTATGTTTTAGAGTTGGCTTTTCCACTCAGGAGAAATATGCTTATTTCGAGTTATGACTTTTTGAGCAAAAAAAAAAAAAAAAGGTTTATTAACATCAGGTGAGTAGCAATTGGATCCATATATGTTGAGATCAAACTCACCTATCCTGGTGGTGGGTGGGGAGTGGGAGAGTAGATGAATCAGGGACAGTAATGAGTCCTCCACTGGTTAGGTTTCCATAACCTTTTATACTCAACCTCATGGTGGCACTTATAATGCTGATTTTGTGAGATTCTGCATTCTTGTTGATATTTCCATTAGACTATACATTTCCTGAGGGCAAGACTGTGCTTTATTAATGTTGTACCCTGTGAAACTAACATGCTGTCTTGTATATTATAGGCCAAATGCAATATTTCATAGTAATATTAGACAGAGCACATTTACATGGAAAAAAAAATCCCAGTATTTGCTGAATTACATGTCCAATCAACCTAAGAGCATATAACAACAGGTTATTTGGAATCTTTGGTTTTTTTTTTTAATTGAAGTATAATTGACATATAATATTCTATTAGTTTCATGTGCCCAGCAGACTGATTGGGGATTTATGTTCACTGCAATCTCATTACCAAAATTGGTCTAGTTATCATCTTTTGCCTTATAAAGTTAATACAATATTGCTGATTGTATTTACCATGCTGCACATTATATTCCCATGACTTACATATTTTATACTAGAGGTTTGTAACTTTTGATCCCCTTCACACATTTTATGCTCCCACAGCCACCCCCTCTGGCAATCACCACTCTGCTTTCTGTATTTGTGAATTTGAGTTTTATTTTGTTGTTTGTTTTGCTTTTTAGATTTCACTTATAAGTGAAATAATGTTATTTGTTTTTCTCTGTTTAATTTATTTCAAGTGGTGTGACACTCTCAAGATTAATTCATATTGTCACAAATGGCAAGAATGCAATCTTTTTTATAGCAGTATAGTATTTCATTGTGTATATATATATACCACATCTTTATCCATTCAACTCTCAGTGGACAGTTAGATTGTTTCCATATTTTGGCTGTTGTAAATAATGCTGCAACAAACATGGGGATGCATATATCTTTACAAATTAGTATTTTCATTTCCCTTGGATAGATACCCAAAAGACAAATGGCTGAATTATATGGTAGTTATTTTTTTTAATTTTTTGAGCAATCTCCATACTGTTTTCCATAGTGGTTGCACCAGTTTACATTCCCACCAACAGTGCAGTAAAGTTCCTTTTTCTCCACATGTTTGCCAATACTTGTTACTTCTTGTCTTTTTTTACTAGTCAGCTCACTCATGTAAGATAATATCTCATTGTGGTTTTGATTTCCATTTCCCTGATGGTGAGTGATATCAAGCATCTTTTCATGTTTTTATTGGCCATCTGTATGTCTTCTTTGGAAAATGTGTATTCAGACCCTTGACCCTTTTTATATAAAATTGAGGGGGTTTTTTGTTATTAAGTTCTATGAGATTTTTATACATATTGGATATTGCCTCATCAAATATCAAGTATATTATTTACAAATATATTTTCATTCATTGACTGATGTCAAGGAGCTTACTGCCTATCTTTTCTTCTAGAAATTTAATCACTTTGGGTATTAAATTCGTCTTTAATCCATCTTGAATTCATTTTTGTATATGGTGTAAGATAGTGGTCCAATTTTATTCTTTTGAATATAACTATCCAATTTTTCCAAAATCATTTACTTCAGAGACTGTCTTTTCCCCATCCTAAATTCTTGCCTCCCTTGTCATAAATTAATTGACCGTATATGCATGGGTTTGTTTTGGGGCTCCCTTTTCTGTTCCATTTATCATTGTGTCTGTTTTTATGCCACTCCCATATTGTGTTGATTACCACAGCTTTGTAGTGTAGTTTGAAATCAAGGCTTACCATACCTCTGACTTTGTTCTTTCTCAATATTGCTTTGGCTACTTGAGATCTTTCATGATTCCATAAAAATTTTAGAATTATTTGTTCTATTTCTGTGAAAAATGTCATTGACATTTTGGTAGGCATTGCACTGAATTTATAGATTCCTTCAGATAGTAAGGACACTTTAAGAGTATTAATTTTTCCAATTCATGAATATGCTGAATCTTTCCATTTATTTGTGTCTTCTTCAATTCCTTTCATCAATGTCTTATATTTTATCAGTGTACAGGTCTTTCACAAGTTAAATTTATTCCTAGGTGTTTTATTCTTTTTGATCCAATTGTAAGTGGATCAAATAAAGTGTTTTCTTCATTCTCTTTCTAATAATTCATTATTAGTGTATAGAAATGCAATACATTTTATATATTAATTTTGTATCCTGAAAGTTTACTGATTTCCCTCCTATTTGAAGGTAGATTATCTCTCCCCTATATTTGGTCAAATGGTATATTTATGTCCCCACATTACACTGCAAAAGCCCAAGTCATCCCTGCAGGCTTTCTCTGCCAGATTCCTTTTCTCACTATCTACCATGGGCACATGGTGTTTGTTGTACTAATCAGACTCTTCTGAGATTAAATTTTGAGTGACTGATCAAAAATGGAAGAAATGGCTATAATCTATTTCAGCAAAGCCATCCTGACTAGTCTGTGTCTGCTATTAGTCCATCCTTAATAATCTTTTTATTCTAGTTAGTTGGAGTTCCTGGGTTCTTGCCATTGCCAAGAAATTTCCACTGTTCTTTCTATTGATTATGATAGCTCTCATTAGCTACTGCCCACCTAATTTTTTTTTCTTATACCTAAAAATCCTTAATCATTAGAGTGGTTAAGAACATAAGCTTTAGAAGCAGATAACCTCCTAGGTTCATATCTTGGTCTTCCATTTACTAGTAGTTGAGTGAAATTCACTTATCTCTCTTTATATATTTGCTCATCTATAAACAGGAATATTAATGTCTAGTACATAGGGTTGTTCTAAGACTCACACTGGGGAACATAGATAAAATGTGTGATATAATTTTTTGGAACCCAGTAAGTGCTTGAAATTGATAATGATAGCAAGTTAATTGAACCTTAGTTTCCTCAACTGTAATATAGGGAATAATAATACATGTTACATAGGTTTTCTGGGAGAGTAGAAAAAATATGACATGTGTGGATTGTATGTGAAGCATTATAACATGCCTGGTATTCATGTATTATCCTTGGTGGATGATTCTATAATGTTCCTTGGGTTGGCATAATGTCATCATGATCATCATCAGTATCATTACCATCAACATCTCACATTCCTATGTCAAGTATTTTGTTTTAAGTATTATAAACAATATACTTTTAGTAATGAATACATATTGTTATCCTCATTTTATAGGTAAAGAACCTCAAGGTCAGAGGATTTAAGTGAAAAATTTCTCAGCTAATAGGTAGTCAGGGACTTAAAACCACTCATGTCTGAATTCAAAGCTCTTGCTCTTTGTTACAATGCTCAGAAGGTGAATGAAAAGTTCACGGTTGTTGATTCAATGGGCCTGTCTTTCAAGGAAAAAAAAATGTCTAATTCTGTGAAGTGTATTAACCAACTAAGAAAGGAATAGCCTTTCATCAAGGTCTCTGGTCCATCTTTTGGTTCTGAATTCTTTAAACCAACTGAATTTCTAACTTATTATTTGAAATAAAGAGCATATTGTGTCACACACACAAAAATGTAAGAAATTTCTAAGTAGAAGATGGAGTGGTTACCAAAGTTTAGTTTTCTGTAAACTATATGTTTAAAAAAAAAAAAAAAAAAGGCAGTTCTTACAACATTGTTTTTACAAAAAAAAATAAAATTGGATGGTTAAATTTTGTCAAAATCTATGCTTCTAAGTCCTAGAGCTATGAAAATTTGCTGTCTTTATCAGACAAGGTATCATGTGAAGGATAAAATGTATAAGTAAACATTTACTCTAGAACACAACATTTCCCAGAGGAAGGATCTTCTTACATCTATTTCTCTTACAATGTGACACTTTGTCAGGGTATTTTATTTCTTACTGTCTGAAAAATAGTCATTTCTGGGGACTTAAAACTTATTAAGTTAGTCTTTGAATAACTACAAACTTTCACAACATGCAATATATGCAAACAAAAGTTTAAATAGGTGATTTGAACCATCTTACCACACTTTTTTAGTGGAATTTCTATGATACATTTTTTCTAGGATATGGCAATCATTTTTAAAATCAAGATTTGGTTTTGGCTTATATATGCAACTATAAAACTAAGTAAGACATACATTTATAAATTCATTAAACAAATATATCTTGACTGTCTTCTTTGTGCCTTGGGGTGGGCTAATGGAATGTGGGTAGAAAGGTGAAAAAGAATCAGATTTCAAGAAACTCACAATCTATAGGAGAAATCATAATAGAGGCAATTATAATAAACTAGGTGGACTGCTGTGATAGAGACTCATAATTACTTGGCCTGGGGATACCAAAGAACATTTAACCTGCATCTCATATTTGACTATAATATGAGAAAGCTAACCTTCAGTCAGAGTTGAGTATTTATGGAGGTGTGAAGGAAAGCTCTGTTTCTAGGTTGTAGTGTTATGGTGATCATAAAATTCATCATTTAATTACATTTTGTTTTCTATACACTGTTACAAGATTAATATATAGCCTTGTGGTTAAAAGTATAGCTTCAGCAACAGATATTTTCATGTCTAAAACTTGTTTAACCACTGGCTTGGGCACATTTTTTACCTTAAAAGTTAATATTCCTTGATTTTAAAAGGTAAACGATAGTTGTTTTGTCTCATATAAGCACCATTTTGGTATTAAGTGAAACTATGTATGTTTAACACATTTTCTGTCATGTAATCAGTAAGGGATAGCTACTATCATTGTTACTATCATTATTATTTCCTCTCATAGATTTTACTTTATTTTATATGTATTTGTATGTAATTTATTGTGAACATGGTAGTTTTTTAATATTAGAAAATTTAGAAATAAAATGTAACAAGGATTTGTTCAGGAGGAAAATTAAGAATGAGAAGGATTCTTGTGCTGGTCATTAGGAGAAACAATGAAGCATATGAGTTAGAGGCTCTCTGGGCAACTTGGAAAGATGATAGCTTTAGAGGAAAATGCCAGCCAAAGGATTCTCAACTTCCATACAAGGCATAGCACTTTGTCTAACATAAAGCCATTTTTATGGATTTAACATTTGTCCATAAATCCTGTGATACTCTTCATTCAGGAGATAGAACCTATTTATCTTACCTTTGTGTGTTGTGTAGCCTTATTAGAAGTTAGTCATTTCTAATAGACTATGGAAGAAAATGACAGCATGCAAATTCAGAGAGTAGGTAACATAAAGCCCCTGTAGATTCTGTCAAGCTTGTTCTGATTTGTCTTTCTGGGATCACTCATATTGTGAGGAAACTCTGTAACCTATGCAGGGGCCTATATGGCACAGAACTGAGGTCTCCAACTAATAGACAGTGATGAACTGAACCTCCCAAGAGCTTGGGTCTGAATCTTTCCCTAGCCAAGTCTCCGACTACAGCCTCATGAAAGACCTGAGCCAGAACCAACCAGCTAAGCAAGTACCCCCAAATGATATATTCTAATTGATCCCAATTTATCTTGTCTTTATATAATCTCAGATACTTCCATCTCATCCATTTAGAGATTGCTGTAAAGCAATCTTAAGATTCTTGTGAAACTAGCTTTCCTACCCCGGGGGTGGGGAGAATATTTTTGCTCTATTTATGTATCTTCATGGCAAGAATGCCACAAAATGATGTTGTGCCCTTCTTGGTGTATCATATCAATGATTACATGATATCCATATGTCTCATTTTTGGTGATGCTAACTTTGATCACTTAATTGAAGTGATGGATTCTAGGTTTTGCTACTATAAAGTTATTGTTTTTCACTATGTAATTAGTAAGTATTAGTAAGTATTAGTAAGTATTCTGGGACTATGCAAATATTCTGTTTCTTTTTTTTTAATTTTTTCAATTTATTTATTTTCAGAAAAAACAGTATTCATTATTTTTTCACCCACCCAGTGCTCCATGCAATCCGTGCCCTCTAAAATACCCACTACCTGGTACCCCAACCTCCCACCTCCCCCACCACTTCAAACCCCTCAGATTGTTTTTCAGAGTCCATAGTCTCTCGTGATTCACCTCCCCTTCCAATTTACCCCAACTCCCTTCTCCTCTCTAACACCCCTTGTCCTCCATTATATTTGTTATGCTCCACAAATAAGTGAAACCATATGATAATTGACTCTCTCTGCTTGACTTATTTCACTCAGCATAATCTCTTCCAGTCCCGTCCATGTTGTTACAAAAGTTGGGTATTCATCCTTTCTGATGGAGGCATAATACTCTATAGTGTCTATGGACCACATCTTCCTTATCCATTCATCCGTTGAAGGGCATCTTGGTTCTTTCCACAGTTTGGCGACCGTGGCCATTGCTGCTATAAACATTGGGGTACAGATGGCCCTTCTTTTCATGACATCTGTATCCTTGGGGAAAATACCCAGGAGTGCAATTGCAGGGTCATAGGGAAGCTCTATTTTTAATTTCTTGAGGAATCTCCACATTGTTCTCCAAAGAGGCTACACCAACTTGCATTCCCACCAACAGTGTAAGAGGGTTTCCCTTTCTCCACATCCTCTCCAACACATGTTGTTTCCTGTTTTGTTAATTTTTGCCATTCTAACTGGTGTAAGTTGATATCTCAATGTGGTTTTAATTTGAATCTCCCTGAGGGCTAATGATGATGAACATTTTTTCATGTGTCTGATAGCCATTTGTATGTCTTGATTGGAGAAGTGTCTGTTCATATCTTCTGCCCATTTTTTTGATATGTTTGCCTGTTTCGTGTGTGTTGAGTTTGAGGAGTTCATTATAGATCCTGGATATCAACCTTTTGTCTGTACTGTCATTTGCAAATATCTTCTCCCATTCTGTGGGTTGCCTCTTTGTTTTTTTGACTGTTTCCTTTGCTGTGCAGAAGCTTTTGATTGTGATGAAGTCCCAAAAGTTTATTTTCACTTTTGTTTCCTTTGCCTTTGGAGACATATCTTGAAAGAAGTTGCTGTGGCTGATATCGAAGAGTTTACTGCCTATGTTCTCCTCTAGGATTCTGATGGATTCCTGTCTCACGCTGAGGTCTTTTATCCATTTTGAGTTTATCTTTGTGTACAGTGTAAGAGAATGGTCAAGTTTCATTCTTCTACATATAGCTGTCCAGTTTTCCCAGCACCATTTATTGAAGAGACTGTCTTTTTTCCACTGTATATTTTTTCCTGTTTTGTCGAAGATTAATTGACCATAGAGTTGAAGGTCCATATCTGGGCTCTCTACTCTGTTCCACTGGTCTATGTGTCTGTTTTTATGCCAGTACCATGCTGTCTTGGTGATCACAGCTTTGTAATAAAGCTTGAAATCAGGTAATATGATGCCCCCAGCTTTATTTTTGTTTTTCAGCATTTCCTTAGCGACTCGGGGTTTCTTCTGATTCCATACAAATTTTAGGATTATTTGCTCCAGCTCTTTGAAGAATACCGGTGGAATTTTGATCAGAATGGCATTAAAAGTATAGATTGCTCTAGGCAGTATAGATATTTTAACAATGTTTATTCTTCTGATCCAAGAGCATGGAATGGTCTTCCATCTTTTTGTGTCTTCTTCAATTTCTTTCATGAGTGTTCTGTAGTTCCTCAAGTACAGATCATTTACCTCTTTGGTTAGGTTTATTCCCAGGTATCTTATGGTTCTCGGTGCTAGAGTAAATGGAATCGACTCTCTGATTTCCCTTTCTGTATTTTCATTGTTATTGTATAAGAAAGCCACTGATTTCTGCACATTGACTTTGTATCCTGCCATGTTGCTGAATTGCTGTATGAGTTCTAGTAGTTTGGGGGTGGAGTCTTTTGGGTTTTCCATATAAAGAATCATGTCATCTGTGAAGAGAGAGAGTTTGACTTCTTCATTACCAATTTGGATACCTTTTATTTCTCTTTGTTGTCTGATTGCTTTTGCTAGGGCTTCTAATACTATGTTGAACAAGAGTGGTGAAAGTGGGCATCCTTGTCTTGTTCCTGATATCAACGGGAAGGCTGCAAGCATTTTCTCATTGAGGATGATATTTGCTGTGGGTCTTTCATAGATAGATTTGATGAGGTTCAGGAATGTTCCCTCCATCCCTATACTTTGAAGCATTTTAATCAGGAACGGATGCTGGATTTTGTCAAATGCTTTTTCTGCATCAATTGAGAGGACCATGTGGTTTTTCTCTCTTCTCATATTAATTTCTTCTATCACATTGATTGATTTGCAAATATTGAACCATCCTTGTAGCCCAGGGATGAATCCTACCTGATCATGGTGAATAATCTTTTTAATGTGCTGTTGGATCCTGTTTGCTAGGATCTTCTTGAGAATCTTAGCATCCATATTCATCAGCGATATTGGTCTGAAATTCTCCTTTTTGGTAGGGTCTTTGCCTGGTTTGGGGATCAGGGTAATGCTGGCTTCATAGAAAGAGTCTGGAGGTTTTCCTTCTGCTTCAATTTTTTGAAACAGCTTCAGGAGAATAGGTGTTATTTCTTCTTTGAAAGTTTGGTAGAATTCCCCCGGGAATCCATCAGGTCCTGGGCTCTTGTTTTTTGGGAGGTTTTTGATCACTGCTTCAATCTCGTTATTAGATATTGGTCTATTCAGGCTGTCGATTTCTTCCTGGTTCAATTTTGGGAGTTTATAGTTTTCCAGGAATGCATCCATGTCATCTAGGTTGCTAAGCTTATTGGCATATAACTGTTGATAATAACTTCTGCTGATTGTTTCTACTTCCTTGGTGTTAGTTGTGATCTCTCCCTTTTCATTCATAATTTTATGAATTTGGGCTTTCTCTCTTTTCTTTTGGATTAGTTTGGCCAATGGTTTATTGATCTTATTGATTCTTTCAAAAAACCAGCTTCTAGTTTCATTGATAAGTTCTACTGTATCTCTGGTTTCTACCTCATTGATCTCAGCTCTAATCTTGATGATTTCCCTTCTTATGTGTGGAGTTGGTTTGATTTGTTGTTGATTCTCCAGTTCTTTAATTTGTAGAGACAGCTAGTGTGTTCTGGATTTTTCAATTTTTTTGAGGGAGGATTGGATTCCTATGTATTTTCCCCTTAGGACCGCCTTTGCTGTATCTCATAGGTTTTGGACCAAACTGTCTTCATTCTCATTGGTTTCCATGAATTGTTTTAGTTCTTCTTTGACTCCTGGTTGATCCAAGCATTCTTAAGCAAGGTGGTCTTTAGCTTCCAGGTGTTTGAGTTCCTTCTGAACTTTTCCTTGTGATTGAGCTCCATTTTCAAAGCATTGTGATCTGAGAATATGCAGGGAATAATCTCAGTCTTTTGGTATCAGTTGAGTCCTGATTTGTGACCTAGTATGTGGTCTATTCTGGAGAAGGTTCCGTGTGCACTTGAGAAGAATGAGTATTCTGTTGTTTTAGGGTGGAATTTTCTGTATATATCTATGAGGTCTATCTGGTCCAATGTGTCATTCAATGCTCTTGTTTCTTTATTGATTTTCTGCTTCAAAGATGTGTCTAATTCTGAGAGAGGCATGTTAAGATCTCCTACGATTATTGTATTCATATCAATATGACTCTTTATCTTGATTAACAGTTTTCTTAAATAATTGGCTCCTCCCATATTGGGAGCATAGATATTTACAATTGTTAGATCATCTTGGTGGATAGTCCCTTTAAGGATTATGTAGTGTCCTTCTGTATCTCTGACTACAGTCTTTAGTTTGAAGTCTAATTTATCTGATATGAGAATCGCTACCCCAGCCTTCTTTTGAGGCCCATTGGCATGAAAGATGCTTCTCCATCCCTTCACTTTCAGTCTGCATGTATCTTTAGGTTCAAAATGGGTCTCTTGTAGACAAGATATGGATGGGTCCTGTCGTTTTATCCAATCTGCAACCCTGTGCCGTTTTATGGGTGCATTTAGGCCATTCACATTGAGAGTGATTATTGATAGATACGTTTTTATTGACATCGAGTTACCTTTGAAGTATTTCTTTCTGTAGACTGTCTCTATATTTCTGTTCAATGCTATTCTTGGGATTTTTCTCTTTTATAGAACCCCCCTTAATATTTCCTGCAGTGTCAGCCTGGTGGTTGCATAGTCTTTTAAGCCTTGCCGGTCTTGAAAACTCTTTATCTCTCCATCCATTTTGAATGTCAGTCTTGCTGGATAAAGTATTATTGGCTGCATGTTCTTCTCATTTAGTGCCCTGAATATATCTTACCAGCCTCTTCTGGCTTGCCAGGCCTCTGTGGACAGGTCTGACGTAATTCTGATGGGCTTCCCTCTGTAAGTAAGGAGCCTCTTTGCCCTGGCAGCTTTCAGAGATTATACCTACAATTATAATTCCTCAATTTGACTATCAGGTGTCGTGATGTTTTTTGGAATGTATAATCTTGGGTGGAGACCGTTCAGCCTCTAGTACATGAACGCTGGTTCCATTCGCAAGATTGGGAAGATTTTCATGAAGGACTTGTTCCACTATATCTTCTAGACTTCTTTCTTTCTCCTCCCCTTCAGGGATTCCAATAATTCTGATGTTGGAACGCTTCATGGCATCATTTATTTCCCTGATTCTGTTTTCCTGGTTTCTAAGCTGTTTGTTCCAGGCTTCCTCCTGATCCTTTCTATCTGTTTGTCTTCCAGATCACTAATTCTATCTTCTGTCTCAGTTACCCTAGCTTTGAGAGAGTTTAGATTAGATTGGAACTCATTGAGAGCATTGTGAAACTCCTCCCTGGTAGCTTTAAGCTCTGCCCTAACATTGTGAACACCCCGTCTGGTCGCTTTCAGTTTGGCCCTAATCAATTCTGTTTGGTCATCCATGGCTTTCCCCAACCTAGCTATTGCCTGGATAATTGTTAGCCTGAATTCTCTTTCCGACACATTGTCTATGTTGATAGCCATTAGCTCTGTGGGTCCATCCTCTGTATTTTTCTTCTGTTGGGCATTCCTCCTCCTAGTCATTTTGGTGGGAGATGACTGAACAGATGTAGCTGGATGTATCAACTGTGGTGCAGTCAAGGTGCACCCTGGAACACTTCTCAGCAATCAGGACTCCCCACCCAAAAGAGACACAAAAGAAAAGAAAAAGAAAAAAAAAGAAAAGAAGAAAAAAAAGAGAGAGAGAGAGACAGGAAAGAAAGGGAAGATGAAAAAGAAGGTTCAGCCCAGATGGGCCCCAAGGTAAGATTTATGAAGTAGACAAACAAAAAGAGATAAAAAGACTAATACAAGTATATGACAAGATAAGTATATATATATATATATATATATATATATATATGCCAATAAAGAAAGAACGTCGTCAAAAAGAACCACAAATGTGAAATTTATATGCTATCAGAACAAACGCAAAAAAACACAGAAACACTGGTGGAAGAAGATGGGAGAGTTCTTATAAATTCTCAGTGTGTGCGAGGAAGGTTGTTCCTAGATGTATCTTGATATCTTTGTTAAAGGACTCAACTTTCCTAAGATAAAGGGTATTAAAAATTGGTTTACCTATAGGGGTAGTATTGACTGGGGAAAGGGGATTACTTTGAAGTTTAACTCTATATGAATATTAGAGGATAAAAATAAAAAGGAATAAACTAGACTAAACTAAACTAAAATTTAAAAAATGGAATTCAAAAAATAAAAATGCAAAAGAAAAACATAGGTGTATGTACCAAAAAGTTCAGGTTAGAAAGGTATTATGGAATTTGATGTACTGTACAACTTGCTCTGATGGTAAATAGGTTAAAAAAATTACCTATGTGTGAAAAAAAAAAATGAATCCGAATAGTGGGAACAAGTGAACAATACAAGTTTTCCTATGAAGTAGTGGTTGTTCTCTTGTAGTCCTTTTTTTTTTCCTCTTTTTTTTTTTTTCTTTCTTGGTTTGTTTTCTGGGGGAGGGGCCTGCCACGTGGGTTGTCAGTCAGTGATGTTTCCTGAGTTAAGTCCTCCTGCCCCCCTCAAGGGGGTGGGCTCTGAGGAAACTGGTTTTTTCAGGCTTTTG
>NC_081563.1:68392582-68451490 GCF_022355385.1 Mustela nigripes | reverse complement strand
AAAACCCTCAGATTGTTTTTCAGAGTCCATAGTCTCTCATGGTTCACCTCCCCTTCCAATTTCCCTCAACTCCCTTCTCCTCTCCATCTCCCCTTGTCCTCCATGCTATTTGTTATGCTCCACAAATAAGTGAAACCATATGATAACTGACTCTCTCTGCTTGACTTATTTCACTCACACCCTTCTTAAATTCTATCCATAGTACACAGAAGCACCACTTCTCATCCACTCCCACCTACACCAAAGATCTCAGGGTCAATCAGTGCCCAAATCCTGGTGACAGTATTTTCTAAATACCTCTCAAATGTTTCTCCTCTTTCCATTTCCACTGACATATTATTTTTCCTGTATCACCTCAATAAACTTTTACTCACTAATTTTTCTCCCCCTCCAAACTACCCTCTATTGTTGACATAGTGCTATGTTTTAAAAAGCAGTATTTATTCCATTTCTCTCCATATTTAAAATCCTTTGATGACTTACGATTTCATTTTTTAAAGGTCAGTTTCTTGGCTTAGTATACAGGAGAGTAATAATGTCTTTCCCCGACCTCTCCAATCATACCCACTACCATTACTTTACAAATACTATGGATTTCCTATTTTATTCCTTCTTCCATCATTAGAAATATGGTATCTGATGAGACATACCTCCCAGGTGCTCAGTGTACCTAATCCAACAATTCTTTAACAGCCTCAATCCTGGGTAAGTTGAACTTCCTTTGTGAGCCAAAGCCCACTATGTTTAATGATCACACAGTATGTAAGAAAAGATCAGGTTCGATTTCCTAAAGCCTAGCACAAGCTTAGCACATGAAAGATGTTCAGTAAATGTATGCTAATGAACAAATCCATGATTCTTACAATTCCCTTGTGCAGTACACAGGGCAAGTATAATTAATCCCATTTCACAGAATAAGCAAAGGAGAAGTGAAAGTCAACATATCAGTCTTGGAATCCCAAGAGCTCAGTGACTTGGAAACAAAATAATATTTATTTCTTACTCTTTGATATTGGGGGAAAGTTGCTTCTACCAATCTTACAATTCCTTCAATTTACAGAGTTTCTCTATTATTCCTGCTTGCAAATTGGTCAGTTCATATTTGAATTCACTTTTTTTAAGTATCTTGAAACAATAAATAGTAAACAGCAACCAATACACATTACTAACATTTTATATTATACTTCTTCTTCTAGAGATACAAATTAAGTAGATACATTAGCTCCCTTCCAAATTATCAAAGGAGACAGTTTACCATTTGTCTACCCTCTAGACTAAAACAGTTTTCTGCCAACTAGCACCCAACCAATAGGCTAAAGCTACATAGTATAGGCTTTAATGCAGCAATCCTCATTTCAATGTCCAGTATTTCTGTCAGTATGGGCTATGTTATGCAACAGTAACAAACAGCCTTAAAATTGCTGTTTTAAATTTTATTTTTCATTCACATTATATATTCAGTGTAGATCGGAAGGGTCACCTCTATTCATAAGACACAAGATCTCCAACACTCCATCATAACATGTTCTGAGATCACTGTGAAAAGGATAGAGACAAAGAAATGGAAATTTGGCTTTTAAAATTTCCAGTCATATTTTATTATATTGATCAAACTAAGTCATGACTCTTTTGGGTTGGGAGGTATTATCCCACCATACACCTGGAACAAGGAGAACCAGTATGTTTGTAGACAGCCCAATTTAATGACTACTATTGTCATATAGTTATATAGTCACCAAGGTAATATTAAAATTCAAGTCCATGATTTCTAGTTTTTTCATTACTTTAGTTATCCATATTAAAAACTATAATGAAACTAAGCAAACATTTAACCCCCAGAGTGGCAGAAAGTGTATACATATTCTCTTTCCTAACCGCTAGAAAAGCTAAAAAATTAATCCTTTCAAACCCTGAACAGAGTAAGGTATACAAATAAAGTCTTGAAAGCCTTTTTGTCTGAAAGAGATTTTCTTCTATTTTCTGCTACTTCCTTCATAAGAACAGATTGGTCGTACTGACACAGTTGGTGCCTATATACCATGTCTGCTCACAATGCCTTCCCAGATAGGGTCACCATATTCAGGAAAGAAAGATACAAGACACCCAGTTAAATTTAAATTTATATAAACAATTAATTTTTTAGTATAGGTATGCTCCAAATATTGCAAAGGACATACTTTCACTAAAAAAATATTTGTTGTTCATCTGATGTTCAAATTTAACTGGGCATCCTATATTTTATTGGCTCTTTTCCCATAGCCAAGACATCAAAGAAATGATCTAAATTAACTTCGTGTCATATTTCTGAAGTTTGTTTTTTTTTCCAAGTTATTTTTCCCCTTTCCCCTAAACTAGGGCCTGTTTCTTATTCCAAGTAAACCAATTTTAAATAGAAACATTTAGTCAATGAACTTATTAAGAACCATGAAAAAACATTATTTGAGTATCTTTGGCAGGAGGGATGACTAAGCGCTCCAGAATATAATTTAGGACTTTAATTACTCTTACCATATCAGTACACTGACAAATGTAGCCATTGAGTAGAGAACATTTGGTACCATTTCAGGGATATGGGTAGGTATGCTGACTGTGAAGTCTTTGAGAGGCAATTCTAGTGACAGTAAATTTCAGAAGGGTTTGTTGCCTGTAGCAGAAATTTTAATAAGTTGTTGAAAAGGAAGAACTTGGTAGTAACACGCACTGAAGATCTATCAATACAAGCATCAGCTTAAAAATTAATTGAAGTACAGAAAGAAGGGTAGTCAGATACAAGATCAGCAAGCAAAAATCCATAGTTTTCCTATATACCACCTAAAACAAGTTAGAAAATGTAATAGGAAAAACAATGCTATTTACTATAGCAACACTACAACTACTATGAAATACCTAGATAAAAATAGGACTGTAAAAATACATGCAAGATCTTCATTTTAAAAGGTCTATATATTTATTTTGTTTATATTAGTATGTTTATTTTATATTTCATATTTAACATCATTTATATTTATCTCTAGATGTAAAAAAAATACTTGTACAAATATAGCAATATACCATGCTTGTAAAAATAAAGATGTCAACAGTCCTCAAACAATATGTTAATTTAAAAACAATCCACATAGAGTTCACAACTGGGCTTTTCACCAAAAGTAAAAATTGATATTAAACTTCATCAAGATAAACTAAATCTCACAGAGAAAACTGAATGAATGCACAACATGTAAGAAAATTTTGAAAAAGAAAAAATAAAGGGGAAATACCTAAGAGATATCCAAACATATCCTAAGCTACAAATAACTCATGTGTGAAACTAAAAAGGAAAAAAAAAAACAAAGAAGAAGAAGGAGCTCCCCCCAAAAATGAAGAATATATATGAATCTGGAGTATGATGTGGGCATCATTTTAATCAATGGCTAAAAAACAGACTATTCAAAAAAGATGAACTATTGGAATAATTTACTTTTTATTTAAAAAATTTTTTCACACAAAAATTCAAGATTAATTTAAAATCTTGATTAAAAAGCAGAATTCTATAACTATACTAAAAAATATAAGGGTAAATTTACATTAACTTCAGGTTTGGAAAGCTTTTAAATAACATATGAAACACCAAAAGACATTAAAAATGTTTGATAAGGGGCGCCTGGGTGGCTCAGTGGGTTAAGCCGCTGCCTTCGGCTCAGGTCATGATCCCAGGGTCCTGGGATCGAGCCCCGCATCGGGCTCTCTGCTCAGCTGGGAGCCTGCTTCCTCCTCTCTCTTTCTGCCTGCCTCTCTGCCTACTTGTGATCTTTCTGTGTCAAATAAATAAATAAAATCTTTTTTTAAAAATGTTTGATAAATTTTATAAGGTCAAAATTTTCAATTTTTTTTTTCACATATACACACATACTTATATACACATACAAATACACAGGCCACAAAGAAAAAGATAAAGAACCAAACACAAAATACTTAACCATATGAATGGCTGATTAATATATGAAAAGATAGTTAAATTCACTAGGTAATGTAATGCAAGGTAATGCAAAGCTATGGGAGACCATTTTTCAATCATAAGAATGGCCAAATTTTTTAAAATAGTAATGTTAACAACTGAGATTAAAGTGTAGAGAAATTCCAGTAGTAATTCAAGTAAGAACAACCAGTTTGGAGAGCCCAGTAAGGTATACACTTAAGTTTTAAAGACACACGTACTATGACATAGTGATTCCTTCTCTCATTATCCAATTACTTGCACTCAGGACTGACCACATAATTTGGGAGACCTAGTGCAAGTTGAAATTCAATTCCAGGGGCAAGGGAAGAACGGGTGATCCCCAGAATTTTAACCTCCATGCTGAGATGTGCTAGATTCCCGGATGGTAGGTGGGCAAGAAGCACCTCCCCAAACTCACTTTGCTGAATTGCCCCCTACAGAGTTGCCCACACAGGCATTATGGGGCTACAGGGTACACACCTAACCCCAAACCTCCCCACATCTATCCTTAGGATCCCTCAGAGGGTGGTGAGCAACAAAGAAAGATGCCTCCTTCTTCTTACCACCCAACTGCCACCTTACATATGCATACCATGCATACCTATAACCCATTCTCTGTCATGAGTGTAAGTTCCCAAGGGTCATCAGACCATGACAAGGTGGGTAAAGCCAAGGGTCCACAGGGAAGTTGAGACTCAGAACATCTCTCCTGGGAAGGAGGTGGGACCCCATGAACTGAGGCTATAAACCTCACACATGCACCATGCCCCCACTGAACTCGACTTAAAAAACACAAATTCAAATACAAAATTATTAATCATTTCAACAGAGGGAACACAGAACATTAAACCAAAGGTGAGGCCCTTCTGAGCCAGGGGTCCTCCGAAGCCATCTCTGCTAACCTACCAGTCTTTTTTTTTTTTTTTTTTTTTTTTAAGATTTTATTTATTTATTTGGCAGACAGAGATGACAAGTAAGCAGAGAGGCAGCCTGAGCAGAGAGCCCAATGCGGGGCTCAATCCCAGGACCCTGGGATAATGACTTGAGCCGAAGGCAGAGGCTTTAATCCACTGAGGCACCCCTTTAAGTGCCCCCTTTAATCCACCAGGATTAAACCTCCCAGTCTTACTGTTCACAAAATAGCCAGTCATCTGTCCACATGGAATGTCCACAGAGAAAAGATATCCACATTCTGAAATTTAGTTTCTCAGAGCAACTGGTCTTAAGTAGAGGCCTCCCCTGGACAAGCCTAGCCCACCCTCACAGAGCTCCCCAAATGACTTTTTATATCCTCATCTTCAAATAATGAAGGGACAGGTGCTTGGGTGCTTCAGCCAGTTGAGTACCCGATTCTTGGTTTCTGCCCTGGTCATGATTGCAGAGTCATGGGTTCAAGCCCTGTATCAGGCTCCATGCTCAGTGCAGAGTCTGCTTGGGATTCCCTCTCTCCCTCTGCCCCTCCCCCATTCTCTCTCTCTTTAAAATAAAGAAATGAATAAAATCTTAAAAATAATAATGATGGAGATTTTAACATTATGATCACCTAACTTTTGAAGAAAATTTCTAAAGGGAAGACACAGATAAATATTTTTAAAAGAAAAGAAAAATGATGTCACAGGAAAAATTTAGGGCAATTAAAATTCTAAAACCCTCCTGTTATTATTCTCAGAAATCTCAATGTAATATTTTACTCATAAAACAATGAAAGATTACTTAAAAAGGAAAAGCCAATGAAAAACCAAAAATTTTCATGTGTTGAAAATATATTAAGTTAAAAAAAATCAATGTACAGCTTATAAAGTTGAAGAACATCCTCCAAAAGAAAATGAAAAGCAAAGAAATGAAAAAATATGTAAATAGAGAATTATTTCATATGACCTAAGCATCAGACGTTCCAATCCAATAGGAAATCTAGAAAGAATTAACAGAGGAGGGAGCCTGGGTGGCTCAGTGGGTTAAGCCGCTGCCTTCGGCTCAGGTCATGATCTCAGGGTCCTGGGATCGAGTCCCACGTCGGGATCTCTGCTCGGTGGGGAGCCTGCTTCCCTCTCTCTCTCTCTCTCTGCCTGCCTCTCCGTCTACTTGTGATTTCTCTGTCAAATAAATAAATAAAATCTTTAAAAAAAATTTAAAAAAGAATTAACAGAGGAAACAGAGAAAGAAAAAAATATAAAAGAAATAATACAAGAAAATTTCCCATAAGTGAAGGACATGAGACCCCAAATTTAAAAACCCACTCTGAATAAAAAAGTTCCACACTCAGGCAAATACCTGTACAGTGCGGCAATACTAAGAATAATGATGCTAAAAGCAGGCAAGGGCTGGCCAAATGGGTGGAAGGATGTGAGAGATACAGGCTTCCACTTATGGAATGATTAAGTCACAGGAATAAAGAGCACAACACAGAGAACAGTCAATGATGCTATAATAGTGCTGTATGACAACAGATGCTAGCTACACTTGTGGTCTACATAGCATAACATACAGGGAAGGTGAATCATTGTGTTGTACATTTGAAACTAATGTAACATTGTATGTTAACTCAAATTTAAAAATTAATTTTAGGGGTGCCTGGGTGGCTCAGTGGGTTAAGCCGCTGCCTTCGGCTCAGGTCATGATCTCAGGGTCCTGGGATTGAGTCCCACATCGGGCTCTCTGCTCGGCAGGGAGCCTGCTTCCTCCTCTCTCTCTGCCTGCCTCTCTGCCTACTTGTGATCTCTTTCTGTCAAATAAATAAATAAAATCTTTTAAAACAATTAATTTTTAAAAAGCTCATTTTCTTGGATACTGGAGTAATAAACTGATTGCCATCATACTGCTCACAATACTACTAGATGCTTTCATTATTTTAAGGAGAAATAATTTTGAGGCTTGAATTCTTACCCAACTGAATTTTCAATAGAGTTTGATGGTACAAAAAAATATTTTCAGACATGTTCAGAAAATTTAGCCTTCATATATCATTTCTTAGTAAATTCCCTGAGAATAGCCTAGAGCAAAGAGACACAGGAATAAGAAATGAGAGGAACATTCTAGAGAAGCAGTGAGGAGATGTCCAAAGTTAAAACTGGTCCCCAAATCTAGAAACAATTGTCCTTATTAGAACAACACAATGGATGGCCCTGGAAGGAAGATTTCTGGGAAGGAGGAATCCATAAATCCTTCATTGATAAGAGTTTTGCGGGGGTTTTTTAGGGATATGGTAAAAGCAAATAATGAAAGAAAATAAAATGCTATTTGAAACAAAAATTGAAAGCTATATAAAAAGGAAACCATAGAGTACTCTTGGTGCATGGCACATTTGTCTGGTTACAATAATATAAATGCTGTTTGTTGATTTTCAATTTTTTGATTCAGCTCATAAACAAAACTTGTAGTTAAAGTCAACACTGTAAAGGACAGGATTATCAAGTAAGTGGAAAGAGTGGAAAGGAAAACTGAAGGGAGAGGTAGCATCATCATTATAGAGTCAGGAATCCAGGAGCCATATATATAATTATAAGACAAGAAATAAAGGCCTAAGTACTTTAATTATACAGGTAGCGAATAGAGAAATTAAATGTAATGTTAAGACTATATTGGGGAAAGATGGGGAGAGAGGGTATTAATAGTGCGAGTGAGCAGGAAATCAGTATAGTGTCTGAACTATTAACTGCTTACCAACGATATGGGCATAAATTATCTAGACATCAGAGATTAATAACCACAGACAACTGCTCAGAGTGGTTGCCTCTAACAAGCAGGAATGGTGGCCATGGAGCAGATTGTTGCATCTTATTATTGCCCCATTTGTCCCTTTCAATTTTTTTAATAAAGGCATGTATTGCTTTGATTCAAATGTATTAAGAGGAAAAGGAAATGAAATGGGGGGAAATACTGAGGTAGATTTGTATGTCCGTTACTAAAAATCACCAAGGCATATTATTGAACGATAAATGCATTTTAGAAAAAGGTAGGCATAGAATGATCCCATTTATGTTAGACATGAAAAGACAATCCACCAAACAAACAAACAAACAAACAAAAAAATCCACCCTACAACATTGTAAAACAGGTATAGGTAATATATGTAAAGATATTCAAAATTCATTAGAAACCATTGGAAGAGTCTACACCAACACTGTTACCTCTGCAGAAAGCGTGGATAGTTGGGAATGGTCAGAAATATTACAAAATTTATAAAGGAAATAAATTCATGTATTAGTCTATATTTAAAACTAAATGTTAAACATAATACTGACAGATCATGATCTATTGGTTGGTGAGTCCTGATTAGTGTGTAAAGTTTAGGTTGCTTTGATCTAATTTCCTTTTTAATTCCTATAGTATTACAAGGAATTCGGCCTGTAAACAAATACTACCCATTAATACTGAAGACAGCTTCTTATCTTAAAAAAAATCAATAGCTCCTTCAATAGCCCTGCTATATCCTTGAATAATTAGAGCTGCCCTTTCTGATAATGTGTGTGCTGTTTAGGGAGGCATGCACACAATTTGCTCTGCTTTAATTTGTTTATCTATTGAATGCGGTTTAATTTTAATTATCCAGCCACCATTAGCATGTGATTTTATGTAGAGAGGAAAGGCAAGCTTAAATGTGCACTATCTGTATATCGCTGTTTATTACGTTTACCAGTGGGTACAATAACTTTAAAAACCTTTCAGGAATTTAGAGATGCAAATAAAACATCCAAGCTTCCTTTGTGGCAGGGCTTGTGGATAGAGGTGGGTACTTTAAGCATTTCAGAACAACTCAAGTCAGTGGAGCAAAGCATTCTAAAGTCATTCTTGGAAGGAGGTAAAGCAGGTGATTGCCTTTAGGGCCATCTTTTCCTGGGCATCCCAGTATGATATCTATTTCAAATGTTCCATCCTGTTGTCTCTGTGGGACATTAAAGTACTCATAGAAATTCCAACAAGTTGGGGTGCAAACACCTCATTCAATAACCATACTTTCTGAAGCACTGTTGAAAGAGATACTGTTTTGCCAAAATCTAAGTACTAGAAATGATGCACCTGGGTGTAAAATGGGTTCTTCGCTAAGATACCAAACTCTCAGCAGCTATGGGAAGATAGCAAGCTTAATTCACATCACACATGGGAAATGTTAAGTTTTGGTGAAAAGCCAGACATGCATGATAATGATTCCAGAAATTTGGTCATGGGAGGCAAGAAAGAAGCAGGAAGGATGAGTGCAGCCATCCCTCCCTGCTGACCTCTACCTAACTTCTGGGAGTTTAGTTAACAGAACGGAAAAGCCTGAAATTTCTAGCATGCTGGATTGCAAATGTGTGTGACCAGATTTCTCCCTCCCAGCCTCCCAGATACTACACAGAAATATTATAAAGAAAGGAAGGCTAACTTGCAACTAGTAGCTAAGTAAGTCCTGAAGATCTAATGCACAGTATAGTGATTAGAGACAACATTGTATCAGCAAACTTCAAACTTGCTAAGAGATTAGATCTTAATTATCCCAACCACCACAAGAAAGAAACGTTAATTATGTGAGGTGATAGAAGTACTAGCTAATACTACAATGGCAATCACATTGCAATGCGTCAATATGCCAAATCCACATGTGGGATACGTTAAACTCACACAATATTCTATGTCAAATATATTTCAATAGAAAATGTAAAGCCAAATTGATTTTTAAAAAGAAAGGAAATGAAGGCAAGTGGAATGGCCCCTCATTGACTCTCTGTACTGTATTTGGATTACAAACTTTCACAGTGCCATTAGGCTCCCTCTTGAATCCACCTTTTCCCTCTGAGGTCTCAGGAAATGGCACCAGGGTTAAGTGCAGCAAGTCAAAGAAGGAGCCGTCAAGGAAGAGCTGCAGCAGCTGCCTCTCCCTCCTCCCCACATCTCCAGGAGGCATCTGTTCTACAAAACTATTTGCATTTCCTTCCTTTTCCCCACACCTCCTCACTCCAAAGAGAAATCACTTCTCCTGAGCAAATTCAACGTTTTCACTCGTGTTCTGGATTCTCTCTCTCTTCAACCTCCTCAGGGCCTTACTTCATACATTTTCCTTTTTGTGCCTCTTCTTCAGACATCCCCTGTCAACTAGCCTCTTTCTGTATTACACCCACTTGTTTACCCTTCCTCCTTTCCCGTTCCCTTCCCCGTAGCTATCATATGCTCTCCTGTTTCCCCTCAATAACCAGACAGGGATTATCTGTTTCCATTTGTTCAACATTCATTTGTTCCTCAAGGTAATCTGCTTTGGTTCCACCTTCTAACCCAGTTGTCTCTGAAGGTCATTAGAGAAGTCATAGATGTTAAATCTGAAAAATTCTTTTCTGATCCTGCCTTACTCGACCTTTGGAAAGCAACTAATCATGATGGGTTCTCCCTCTTATGTATACTCTCTTCCTGGTTTCCTTGACACCTTTTCTTTTGCTTTTTCATAGGTCTTTTGGTCACTCTTTGATGGTGTTTTAGGGAACCTGATATGTAATTCCATTTTCTTCCTACCAAAACCTGTATCTAACCGTAAACAAATTCAAGAGCTAAACAACTGAAGATTAAAAATACTATTGTTAGAGGTCCCTAACTGGCTCAGTCAGTAGAGTCAGTAGATCTTGACTCAGGAGTCAAGATCACTCTTGATCTTCGGCTTGTAAGTTCAAGCCCCACATTGGTCATGGAGCCTACTTAAGAAACTGTTTTAATGATTACTGGGGTGCCTGGGTGGCAAACTCAGCTAAGTGTTCAACTCTTGATTTCAGCTCAGGCCGCGATCTCAGGGTTGTGAGATCGAGTCCCACATTGGACCTGCCTTCAGTGTACAGTCAGCTTGGGATTCTCTCTCCCTCTCCCTCTGATCCTCCTGCTCTAGCACCTTCTCCTCTCTCTCAAATAAATACATCTTTTTTAAAAAATAAAAATAAATAAATTACCTTATTGTGAATAGGAACTGCTGAAGAATATGATTTAGATAACATTTTCTTAACCTAAGCATGACTGATATGTTGAGTCAAATAATTCTTTCTTGAGGGGTAGTGGGGCCAGGGGGGAAATGATGTTGTCCTGACACTAAAGGATGGTTAGCAGCATCCCTGGCCTCTACCCACTAGATACCAGTAACACCCTCTCCCCCCTCCATCCAGTTGTAACAACCAAAAATATCTCTAGACATTACCTAACGTCTTCCCCTGGGTGGGGAGTGGGGTTTGCAAAAATCTTTCCCAGCTGAAAATTATTAATTAGACATACTTGTAGCAAGAAACATGGGAGAAGGATTATTTAGAGGTTAGTTTATGATCAGAGAGCAAAGTGAAAGCTCATTCTCTCCCATAGCACTAGTAAATAGTACTGTTGTCCAAAAATATTAAGAAAAATAGGAAAACAGTCTATTTCCTAAGAACTTTTTCTTTTTTGTTTCTTTACATTAAAATACATCATTATTCAAAGAATAACAAAGGCAAAATTCTAGAATCCATAGAATGTGATTCTATTTGTAAATATTCCTGGAAGAATATATATGTTAGTTCTGTTTTACTATATAGTGATAATGTGACAAGCTTAACAGTTTCAAACCACACATATATCAACTCACAGTTTCTGTGGGTCAGGAATGCTTGGCTTGTCTTGTCCAGGTCCTTGGTCCAGTGTCATTCATAAAGCTGCAATCAGCTTGTCTGTCAGGGCTGGGATCTTACCTGAATCTCGTCGGGGTAGGATCTGTTTCCAAGTTCACATGGCTGTTGATAGGACTCAGTTCCTTGTTGACTGTTTGGAAGAGGTCACCCTTAATTCCTTCCACATGGGACTCTCCATATAAGAGCTTACTTCATCAAAGCCAGCAAGGGAGAAAATCTATTAAGAGTCTGCAAGCAAGAAGGAAATTATAACCTTAAGTAAAATTATCACAAAAGTACCATCACATCTACCTTTCCCATATTGTGTTGTTCAGAAGCTAGACACAGATATGACTCACACTCAATGGTTGGAGAATACAAAAGGACATGAATTCCAGGAGGCAGACATCCCTGGGGTCCATTTTAGAGTCAAACTAACAAAAAAATTATCAATGGGGCATACTTTTGGGAGGAGAAAGCTTTTCCCATTTAATTTACATCTTTCTGAATAATCTGCATTTTGATCCCTTGTATGCAATACTCTACTTTTAGTGTATATTTTCATATCATTCTTTCTTGGACAGGAAGAGATGAAACTGGCACTTCTTTTGGCATAAGGTGAGGACATACACTTATTTCTTCACCATAGAAATAATAAGCTAATGACATATGGAGAACAGAGGTTGGTTGTTTGTTTGAACTCAGTTATTTGGACGATGACTAAATTCTTTGGGATATTCTGATTATAAAAGCTAACTAATGGCAACTGAAAAGATTTTGATGATAATTTGAAACAATTATTTTGTGATTAGAAATAATTCATACACTTTCATTAAGTCATTCCACAAATATTTTGAATGCTTATTACATATCTGACATTGCCTCACTCCCCATCAGTTAAATAGCATTTAAAGACAAGTGAAGTATAATTTCCCAATTCTGTCTTTGATTAGAGTATTAAAATGAATTTTCTAATCTTACAAGAAAAAATGATGCTAAAAAGGTTAATAAGAAACCAAGACTCCAAACTATTTTTCCTCCCTAGGATATGTTGATCCCATCTGTCACCATACTGTTGGCATAGATCAAAGGATCCCCAAATTGCTTGATTCACAGCGCTCTTCCTATCCCGGTAATTTTATGGCACCACTAAACCTAAAGAATTATTTAACCATTCCATTTATTTAGGTTAGGTACAGAGGATTTAACAAATATGTTCTAACAACTTAGTAGACATTTGAAAAAATAATACATGTAACTTCAATTTAAAAAAATAGTATTTCCACATTTACCAATGTGAGCTGTGCACTACATACGCATTATCCAGCCTCTCAGATTTTGAAGTCAGATTAGACCCTACCACTCTCTTTTGCAGCTGGTTAGTTCACAAACTTGCCCCTACACATGGAAGACAAGGCAAGACCAAGGAAAGAGGCAGACCACTCCTGGTGGGGAGGTGTCAGGTCTAATAAGCAAGGGAGCTTAATGAGGCTTGTCTTGAACAGCCTCAAAACAAGTATATCTCTGCAATCATCCACCAAAATCTTCACATTTTATGGAGACCTTAACTGTGTTTAGTCACATATACTGTCCCTATGGTGTCAACACTTCACTCTTTCTCAAGGCTATCTCTTTCAAAGAGCTCCTAGTGTGGGAATGCTGGATAGAATGTCCGTTTCAAGGACAGGGGATGGGATGGAGAGCCTCCAGTTGCCTGGGTCCCATTCATGGCTCAACTAGGAGTCACAAATTCTAAATGACCTCTTCTAATCCTGCTTCATAGTGATTTCACCCAAGGTGCTTATTTTTTAATTACAGGAACCACTGGTTTTCAAAGAAAGGATTTAATTTCTTTAAATGAGTACAAGCTAAATTCTGAACTACCTTGTTTCAATAGTTTATGAAGTATCCAAAAGATGTTGAGTACTACTGTTTCCTTCACAGATCTAAAATATGCTGGGATACCCCTATGAATTTACTGCAGTGTACCAGGGCACATAGGTACCCAATTTGGGAAGCTAACGCAGTAATTTTTTTTTTAAGATTTTATTTATTTATTTGACAGACAGAGATCACCAGTAGGCAGAGAGGCAGGCAGAGAGAGAGGAGGAAGCAGGCTTCCCGCTAAGCAGAGAGCCCGATGGGGGGCTCAATCCCAGGACCCTGGGATCACGACCTGAGCCGAAGGCAGAGGCTTTAACCCACTGAGCCACCCCAGGCACCCCTAAGGCAGTGATCTTATAAATACTTAAGAAAAAGAAAATCCACGATCAACATTCACCATCTATTTGATATTGCTACAGTAATAAATTCAACTAAATCCAACTTGATCCCTGACATACCAAAATCCCAAATCAGGGCAAAATGGGAAAATGAACAGAGAAATTAGAGTCTAGAGGTTCTAAGAAATGTACTTTCTAATTCTGGGAGACACCAGTCACGTGTAATATATAGGAAAATACCTGTATCCCTAAAAATTCTGTTGTATTGGAGGCGCCTGGGTGGTTCAGTGGATTAAAGCCTCTGCCTCCGGCTCGGGTCATGATCTCAGGGTACTGGGATCAAGCCCCACATTGGGCTGTCTGCTCAGCAGGGAGCCTGCTTCCCTCTCTCTCTGCCTGCCTCTCTGCCTACTTGTGATCTCTCTCTCTGTCAAATGAATAAATAAAATCTTAAAAAAAAAATTCTGTTGCATTGACAAAGCAATTTATTCTTTTGGTTACAAATGTTTACTATTTGGACTAATACTGAACCTACAAAAAAACAACAACAACTGAACCTGAACCTACAAGCATTCTGAGCAGGTGGGTTCTAAATTAATCAATACTTCTGAAGAGTTTGAGTTACTTGCAAATCATTCTTTATTAAAGACTATACGTAATGTCTGAATTCTTATTACAGACATGCACAAGAAGACCGAGGCTCTGCTTAGCGTCTTATCTTGGTATACACTCAGAGAATTTGTTCTGCACCAAACCACTGCATAGTCATTAATCTCTTCTGAATGTAATTGACCATTGTCCTTTTGACCTTCCTTCTCAGTATAGAGATGGAAATTTCTCCTGCCAAACACTTTGGTGAAGCTACAAAAGTACCCCTACCAGAATTCCCTCTCTGTGGAGAATAAAATTAGGCAAGGTCTGTAGAGTGAGAAACAAATTGAATTCATTTAACTGAATTGCTATCTGACCAGAAAGGTTCATCTCAAAGCACAAGCAGAAGTTTCAAGGCAGAACTAGCATCAACAAGATGAATAGTGCTATCAGTCTGCATGGCAGAGCTAGATGCTGACTGTGCGATTACCAGAAGGTGAACCCGTGAGTCAACTTCTTTTTTGGAACTGTCTTACTTTCTGTCTCATATTTAGGAAAAAAAAAAAAAAAAAAAAGCTTGTCTCTGTCTAAACACTTCTATTCATCTCTGCAGAAGAAATTCTCTTGTACAATTGTGTGATTAGAATAATAAGTCTTTTGGTGGATGGAAAGTCTGAAGAAAATAGTTTTTCATAGTGACATCTTCAAAGCATTGGTGTCTGTTTTATCTGTGAAGTCCAAAGTCACTTTACAGAAGATAGGAAGTATTAGGGAAAATTAGACAAATTAGTCCACATTTTCTAGAACAAAATAATCTGGGTATCAGACTGTCACGTTATGGTATCTTCCTCTGCCTCAGTATAGAAACGACATTGACTCATGAACCAAAGCCTGCTTGGCAAATGTGGTGGTGCCATGGATCTTCTTCACACAAACCATGTTTTTATTTATTTTATTTAACTATACCTTTGGTGGTTCACATGCAATTCAGGTTAATCTAGTCTCCACAAAAAAAGCTTGCTTTACTTTGATAATATATATCATTACCTCCCTCCTGAGCATTTACTATTCCAATTTGCATACTTCCTCCCTTCATATATAGAGGTACATAGAAATATACACAGGCTTTAAACTTAGTTCTGTCTGGATTTGCCCCCAGTCCTGCTGCTTTCTAGCTGTGAAACCATGAATAGAGCACTTAAAAACTATGAGCATCAGTCTTTTTTTCTATAAAATCTTTACCTCGCCATGACATTTGAGGAAGGATAAATTTATTATGAGGATAAATGCATAGAGTGTGCCTATTAAACAACATCTATTAATGATATATTCTCAAATAAGTCTTATCTATGTTGTCTACAAGTTTTTAAGGCTGTGAAAGCCTAAGAAATTTTCTAGACCCTCTCTTGACTTTGAGGACTCCTTCTTCTTTCAGACATCTTTTAAGATCCCAAAAACTAGTCATCTAACCTAAAGGGTCCAGACCTACTTTATTCAAGGCAAGGTTTGAAGATATGAAATCTGCCAAGTTGACAACTACAAGGTACTCAGGAAGTACTCAGGACAGAAGCACAGAGGTGCCAGTAAATTCAATGACTTTAAAGAATGGACGGGAAAGCCATGCCCATTTGAGGTCCTTACAGATCTCAGTAATCGGTATTTTCTTGAAAAATCAAATTCCATTAATCATGAAGTGGTACAAATACATTAGTGATAGAGTCCATTTTTCCTTTGCAGATACTAAAATAAAGTAGAAATTATTTCCGAATTTTTCAAACCTTAAAACATGGGAATGAATGGTCTGTTTTATACTTCAAATGCATTTTCCTCAAAACAATTTTCTATTTTCATAATTAATTTGATGCCTTTGTTATTTACTGATACTTTTTAATTTTAGGATGAATTTCTTAAAATATTTTCTCATTTTTAAATATTTCAGAAACATTTTAGCTGAAACATTCTGGTAGGTTATCTACATTGAGATATGCATCTTCTTCTAGAAATCCTGCCATTTGTCAAGAATATTACAAATATTCTAATCGTTAAACAATTAGAAGGTAAATATCATATGGAAATTAAGTTCATTTCAGTCAATTACCATTCTAGAGTTATATCGATAAAGTTGTCATGAGATATTTAACTACAACCATGGAGAATCATGTAGGGCTGATTTTAGTAAAAGGATTTTGCCTCTTGTTTGCTTCACTCTTATTTAGTAAAACAGTGGGTTAAATCTGCTAATAGAAGAATTTTTCTCACACAGTTTTTAAGAATAAGTGGACACTTAAAAAACAATCAATTAAAAAATGGCAGAAGAAAAGAATAGACATTTCTCCAAAGAAGACATACAGATGGCCAATTGGTACATGAAAAGATGTTCAACAACACTCATCATCAGAGAAATGCAAATCAAAACCACAATGAGCTATCACCTCACATGTGTCAGAATGGCTAAAATGAAAAACACAAGAAAAAGGTGGTGACAAGGATGTGGAGAAAAGGGAAAACTATTATGGGAATGCAAACTGGCGCACCACTCTGGAAAAAAGTATAGAGGCTCCTAAAAATTGAAACTAGAACTACCCTATGATCCAGCAATCATGCTGGATATGCATGGATATTTACCCAAAGAATACAAAAACATTAACTCAAAGGGATACATGCGATACTATGTTTATTGCAGCATTACTTGCATTACATATATATTGGAGCATCATTCAGCTGTAAAAAAGAATGAAATCTTGTCATTTGCAGTAACATGGATGGAGCTAAAGGAATTATGCTAAGTAAAATAAGTCAGAGAAAGACAAATACCAGATGAATTCACTCATGTGTGGAATCTAAGAGACAAAACGAATGAGTAAAGGAGGAAAAAGAGAGAGAGAGACAAATCAAGAAACAGACTGAACTAGAGAGAACTAACAGGGTATGTGGGTGGAGGATGGGTGAAATAGGTGGTGGGGATTAAGGAGTACACTTGTCGTGAGCACCAGGTGATGTATGGAATTGATGAACCGCTGTATTGTACACCTAAAAATAATATAGCCTATATGTTAACAATGCTGAAATTAAAACTTTTAAAAAGCATTCAGGGGCACCTGGGTGGCTCTGTGGGTTGGGCCTCTGCTCAGGTCGTGATCTCAGGGTCCTGGGATCAAGCCCCGCATTGGGCTTTCTGCTCCACAGGAAGCCTGCTTCCTTCTCTCTCTCTCTCTGCCTGCCTCTCTGTCTACTGGTGATCTCTGTCTTTCAAATAAATAAATAAAATATTTAAAAAAAAAAAAGCATTCATAAATAACATCACCATGAATTTACTCAAATAATATAATCAGATAACTATGAAAATAAAAATATTTATAGTTATTTATGTTACTCTGGAGAAAAGATTTACATTCATGAGAAATGCTTGATCAAATTCATTTCCCCTGTTCCCCATACATTTTTAGTGGAAAATAATAGAATCTTCATTTTTTATGAAGCTTTGCAATAATTTCCTTAATCAGTAGAATTTAAGCAAATGATATAAACCCATTTAGATTGCCATAAGGGATGCTATGTGTGAACAAAGCGCTCTTCAGAACTAAGGATTCCAATATTAATAAGATTGATTCATAAGATTGTTTACACTGAATAAAGGTGAGCATGTCCCTTTCAATAAAGCCTAAAAGTCCTGTTAATACAGAACAAATATATTAGCTCTACCCATTGCCCCAGTACCTTCTCCTATAATGTTATTACCACCATAGACTTTCCTACATGCCAGCTTGAGAGGATTTAGCTCAAGTCTGCATAGACAGACATATGGGCACACAGTCCATCTTCTCCATAATACCTCACTTTTTCTGGGTATTGTTTCACTTCAGATTACATTAAGACTAAAGACTCCAGTAAATAGTGAGCCTTCCTTTTTGACACCTTGAACATAATGAATGAAATTGCCTTGGATTCTACCTCATATTAACACCATACACTTAGTCCCTGAGTTCCTCACTGACTCATTTAATGTCATTTCCATCCTAGAAATTTAAGGAACACCTATGATATAAATTCGAATACTGACAGATCTCTAAATTAAAGAAGATAGCTCTTCACAATATAATCTAATTTTCTAAAGAAAAATATCTATGCCCATAAAATTTTGGAAGATTATACTTCAAAATTTTAATAACTTATTTATTTGGAAGGAAAATTATTTCTTAGTTTTGTTTCCTCTGTTTCTTACTTTCACTATAATGGACATATATCAGTAACTATCTAAAAAAGCTTTCAAAAAAAATAAGACTGCTAATCAGAAATTAATGTAGCTCATACAATATGAAAAAAAAAGTCCTCATCATCACCGTTACCATCAAAAGATAAAAATGAGGTATTAATCCAGCAACATTCTAAATTTAACCAGATTAATTTCCAGATTTTCATTATATATGCTATCAAAAATTACTCACAATTCTAAAAAGTATTTCCTCATTAAAAGTCCATAAGAAATGATTATGTACTTTGTAGGTATCTATTAATGAGAGAGAAAAAAAAAAAACAAAGCAAAGTCATTTTTATGAAACTAATACAAGATTTCTTTTTACCCAGACTGTTGAAAAGTCAGCAGGGTCAGATGCAATTATAACTAGAAATGGACCAGATGTGATATCTAAGTTGGAGAGATCAGGCGGCCAAAATTCATAATACAGCAGCTTTCAAATATTGATGAGTGTCTGTAGAAAGAGCAATAACATCAGAAATGATGGACTTTGGAGGAAGGGTTTTGAAGAGTGAAATTTATAACAGTAAATTGAATGAAGCTTAATAGAATGGCTGAACTTTCAATGGGCAGTTGAAAAAGGATAAGTGGAGTAGAAAAAGTAAAATTGTTTCCTATAAAACTGAAAATACAAAAGAATATGCACTCTGACTTGTATAATGTGGAGGACACATAAATATTGAATTGTGCTACTTATTAATAATACATTTAAAGCATCTTAAGATCCATAAAAGAAACCTGTAGAGAAGAAAATGCAACTTATCCAGAGACATTGGAGTATCCTCTAAAGAAATCAAAAGATAGCACCACGATCACGTGAAAAAAACAGCACACAGTTTGAAAGTATGTGTATCACTGTTGCTCCTCAATTCACACACTTTTTAAATCAACTGGGTCTAAGTTTATCTATTATACTCTGGGTACCTGCATATTCAGAGATTTTTAAATGTGCACAAGAAAACAAACAAAATCATTAGCAAAATACATGACAATTCCAAATTAGGTACAGCTTATAAAGATGATCTCTTCCATCACCGCTTACCCTATTAGAAGTGCCAAAGAGTATTGGAATTTAAACATCTGTGGGTCCCAATAAGCATGGGAAGTTTAAGCTTTTTATAAATCAGGAAAACTGCTTTCCTTGCTGAGTTTCCAACTTCGTGTATGCAGGATATAGAGACAGCATGAATATAAAGGTCCTTTTCAAATATACCTTTACTCTGCAGGGCAAATGAAATAAGGGCTCTTCCAACATGTTCTATATTGATGCACACACATTCATTCTGTTTCACTGGGCTAAAGATGACTTGCTAGAATTCTATCCAGGTGGCCATTGAGGTGGTTTTCTCTCTTAGGAGGGTAGCAGACATCAGAATGTCTTGTTGGGCCAAGGACTGCCATAAATTGTTACATGTAACATATAGACATGACATTTTTATCAATGATACAGAGTTGAGGATGGGACCTCAGATAACCTAAGACAGACAAGGGCAACTCTAGATTAAGAGGTCTAACTTTTTTCATTTATTGAATTGTTTGTAGAAGTTGACTTCTTAAATTCTTTGAATTCAGGCAAACTGAACAACATGCTCTTTCTTTCATTTGAGGTTCCCAAGTACTCACTGAGATTCTTTGGTTCTTATCACCAAGGTGTTGAGACATTTTTAATATAAAATGTATATTTTTATTTCAAAAATAGGCTAGTCAGAAAAGACATTAATATAAAGCACAAATAAGTCAACTAAAAACATTATTTCAGGGGTGCCTGAAATTAAGCGTCTGCCTTTGGCTCAGGTCATGATTCTGGAATCCCAGGATCGAGCCCCACAACAGGGTCCTTGCTCAGCGGGAAGTCTGCTTCTCACCCTGACTCTCCCCAGTCTAGTGTTCTCTCTTTCTCCATCACTTTCTCTCAAATAAATAAAATCTTTTTTTGTTTGTTTTTGTTTTGTTTTTTAAAGATTTTATTTATTTATTTGACAGAGAGAAATCACAAATAGATGGAGAGGCAGGCAGAGAGAGAGAGAGGGAAGCAGGCTCCCTGCTGAGCAGAGAGCCTGATGCGGGACTCGATCACAGGACCTGAGATCATGACCTGAGCCGAAGGCAGCGGCTTAACCACTGAGCAACCCAGGCGCCCCTCAAATAAATAAAATCTTTAAAAAATAAAAAATATACTTCAATATATACAAATGCATATGCATGTCCATAGGAGACATAATATAATTTCAGATGTTTAAACTTACTTTAATTAGTAAGTCTGAACTCAAGAAAATCAAACTTATTCTGTACACCGAAGAATGGAAAAATGAAAATACATGGGTAACAGTAAGATGAAGAATAAAATCTAGTGGTAGAATAAGTTATAACAACGAATCTAATTGTATATGATTAAAGAAAAAGCAAAATAACACAAACTTTTAAAAAGAGCAAAAGTAATTGAAATAGGAGTAATATACCAAAGCAAAGTATAGATTGTCATGAGGAGACAAGATGGAGGTATAATATGCCTGAATAGAAACCCTAAGATCTACATGAATGACCAGTGAAAATTTTTAATATTCCTATGTGTGCAGGATTTTGCCTTAACGTGCGGAACTGTCCCATGTGTGGCAAGGTATTCAGCAGCCCTGGCTCTGACACACTAAATTTTAGAAGCACCCCTGGTTAGAGTGACAAATCTAAACTCTCTCAGATCTAATCTTTCTTTTATATGTAAAGTACTTTTATGTCCCCATTGCTGTCTTCAAATAAAAGTCATAAAAAGTTTTTTGCACATATGAATTTTAAAAGATCAATATCTATGCCTAGGGCCAAATATGAAGGAAAAACAAAAGGAAAGTAATTTATAATAAAATATTACATATTTCTATATTTAAATGCTTGAGTGTTGCCTTATTGGAAGTCATGATGACCTAAGCTGATATTTACTCCTGCCATTGATGAGTAAATTTAAACTTCCAAGGTCACTTATAGGGACAGTATGGAAAATGAAAGAGGGGAGATAAGGATGGACAGTCAAAAAAAATCCGCATTAGGGTAAGTCAAGTGGAATTACTTACACTTGATGAGAGAAAAGCCAAATGATCTTAACTAAAATAGGGATAACAAGTCAAGACAAGTTATAGATTATCCACATGAAAAAGATGAAGTAATATGGCATTCCTGAAAACAAACTGTACAACCTATATAAAATGTACAGTGGAATATTAGAAAGTTTAAAAAAAGGAGTCCATTTTTGTTGTGTCTTATTTCCATTGCAGTATATCTATCATCCTTGAACCCACACCCCAAATGCTAGTATAAAACCTATTATTGTGACAACCTAATACACTCCCACAAATATTTTGAGCACCTGGGTGAGAACCACTGACCTGGTTAACACCTGTCATCCTCAGATAAAGTGTCACTACTCACTTCCTTCAGGGTAGATTCTGTCAGCTGGCTTAGATTCTGCCCCCCTCTTCACCCCTCTGTTGTTAAGTTCCTTGGACATCCAGTCTTTCTAACCCACAAAACTTACCTGAACTGTAAGTGGCTTTTCAAAGACTAATTCTCAATTATAACGGAAGGTTCCTGAGAAAATGAACTGTCTTGTTCACTGTGTCATGGCAAATGCTTAACATTATGTATGTTTCTTAAATTTTCTTGAATTAAATTCAGGATTTTTACTTCAACGGTGCAGCTGGAGTCCCTCTCACTGCACAATGTGATATGGAGCAAATTTAGACTAATTAAAATAAATGAATATTTTCAATAATGCCAAAATAAGGTGAAACAAAGAACAAGATTTATTGGCTGAAAAAACAAATTTGAAATCAAACACCTAGATAGCTGGTGTGAGTTTGTTTAGGCTTTTATAACAGAATACCATAGCCTGGGTGCCTCACAAGCAACAGAAATTTATTTCTCCTAGTTCTGGATGGTGAGAAGCCCAAGATCAAGGTATCAGCTTCTGTGGTGTCTGGTGAGAAATCACTTTCTAGTTCACAGACTACTGCCATCTCCCTGTACCCTCACAGGTGTAAGAGGTAAAGGAGGTCTCTGGAATCTCCTTTGTAAGGGCACTGACTCCCTTTATGAAGGCATCATCCTCACGACCTAATCACATACTAAAGGCCTCACCCACTTCCAAACATCATTACACCGTGATTAGATTTCAACATGAGAATTTGGGGGCAGGGTGGGCATAAACATTCAGTATGTGTTTAACTTGCAAAAATACGTAACATAATGATTTTTTTTAAACCCACAGGGTAAGAAAGTTACTAAAATGTTTGGGTTTTTAAGACATTTTGTCATTCATTTAAACATCAAGAAGAGGGGCACCTGGGTGGCTCAGTGGGTTAAGCCGATGCCTTTGGCTCAGGTCATGATCTCAGGGTCCTGGGATCGAGTCCCGCATTGGGCTCTCTGCTCAGCGGGGAGCCTGCTTCCCTCTCTCTCTCTCTGCCTACTTGTGATCTTTCTCTGTCAAATAAGTAAATAAAATAAGTAAATAAAATCTTTAAAAAAAAAAAAAGAAAATCTTAGAGCCCACGTATTTAAAAAAAAAAACCATCAAGAAGATCATTAGTATTTATTTTTAATTATTTAGAACCTAACAAAGAGTCTTCTTTTTAAAACTTGAAAAAAAAAATCTTAAGTAAGATACTTTAAGAAAAAATTAGAAAATGCCTTATATCTATTAACAGTTATCAGTGCAAGTACACAAGTCATATCTTCCATCTGGCCACCAGTTATCTGATGTGACTAGGTGGTAGTAACATTATTATCTGATAGGTTATTATTATTAATTAAATCAATTTGTTATCATTAGTTAAAAGTCCTTTTTTCAGATTTCTTTAGTTTTTGCCTAATATCCCTTTTCTGTTCCAGGATACCATATTACACTTAGTCATCATGACTCTCTAAGCTCCTCTAGACCACAACAATGTCTCAAACCTAGTTTTTGATGACCTTGACAGTTCTGAAGAATGCTATTGAGTATTTCTTAGAATATCCCTCTATTTGGATTTGACTGATGTTTTTCTCCTGGTTATACTGGGCTTAGGCATTTGGGGGAGGAAGGTCACAGAGGTAATGAGGTCAAGTGTCATTTACATCACATCATATCAAGAGTACATGCTATCAACATGATTTATCAGTATTGATGTTAACCTTGAGTACCTGGACAAAGTAGTGCTTGTCATGTTTCTCTACTATAAAGTTACTCTCCCCCCTACTTATTGTACCATTGGGAGGAAGTCACTAAGCATAGCCCATACGTATAGCCTGAGAAGGTATGCTCCACATCTTAAGGCAGAGTTACCTACATAACCACTTGGAATTCTTACAAAGAGATTTGTCAATTTTTCCTTACTTATTTACTCAATCATTCATTTATTAATACTATCTTTTATTTATATCAGTATAGACTCGGGGATATTTTATTTTATACTTTGGGATATAATCCAATACTATTTTATTTAGTTGCTCAATATTTTTTTTTTTTTTTTTAGCTTTGGCTTTTGCGAGCTCTTTCAGGAGGCTCCTGTGATCGTTTAACATACTTCCATCGGTCTGGTCTCTTGGTTTTGTTTGTTCATTTGGTGTTTTTTGTCATTCCTTAATTTCTGGCACTATAAGACGCTCCAGGTTCATTCTGATATCCCTTTCCAGCTCTAGAATCAACCATTTCTCCAAGGAGCTCTGATTCCTTGGAGAATTTGAAACCAAATCTGGGCTGAGTGCCTTCATTACTGACAGGAGACTGGCTCACCTTTTCTAGGGTCTCCTAGCTGACAAACAGGAAACAAATGTGTGTATACTCAACTATGTATGCCCAGACACCTATAATACCTGTCCAGAAGTACCCACAGTAAATGAAACAGAAGTTCATTCTGATGTCTCCAGCTCTCACCTATTACAACTTGCAGCATTCCAGCCTTTTAGCCATTGCTTGTCAGCAGCCCCAACTCCAGCAGAGAGCGAGCATCCACCGGCTACTTAATTGTTCAGTTGCAGGATATATACACAGTTGTTCCAAAATTATTAACTTGTACCTAAAACATATTTTTCAAAGAGCTATAACATAGCTAAAAGCTAATCGCTGAAAGTTCAAATTACCTGTAAATACATTAATTAATACCCTATTTATACTTTGTTCCTCAACTTTAGTCATTTATATTAAGTAATATTCCAGTACTTTTGATTCAATCCTCAGTGGTCATCAATTAATATTAATGTGACTCGATTTCACTTGTCAGCCAGGACCTAGAATCAGTCAATAGTTTCACATAAGAATGATTGTAATCACTACACAGGATCTCATTTAAATTAACAAATGGATGTTTTCCACAGTAAGTGTAGAGACAGCATTCTGATGCATCAAGTCACTAAAAATTCTTCTCAGCTTCAAATATTAGCTTCAGACACTTAGAAAAGAACAAAGAAAAATGAATGTTTTTTTATGTGCTTTAACATTTTTCCTACCACCATAATGAAATTTTTAAAAAATAAATAAATAAATTTTAAAAATAAATATTTAGGGCAAAATTTTATCTTTTTTTGCTGCTATAGTCTCATTGCTTCTGTACAAAGTTAATCTCTTTAAGAATAGCAACATTGGGGCACCTGGGTGGCTCAGTTGTTAAGCGTCTGTCTTCAGGTCAGGTCATGATCCTGGGATGCCAAGATAGAGACCTGGATCAGGCTCCCTGCTGAGTGGGAAGCCTGCTTCCCTCTCTCCCAATCCCCCTGCTTGTGTTCCCTCTCTGTCAAATAAATAAATAAAATCTTAAAAAAAAAAAAAAGCAACATTTTTTTACTGAGCACATACTATTGGCCAGATGCCATTCAGATGTGTTTTATTTATTATGCACAATCCTCTTATTAGGCCTACAAGGTACATATACCATCCCTATTTTACAGACAAAGAGAGAAAGGAAATTACGTCTCCAGGTTGAACAGCCAGTAAAAAGCAACACAAGTCTATGATTTCAAAAGCTACACTCTTTCTACTATAGCAGGTATCCTGGGACACTAATGTCCATTGTGCATACTCAACTCTTGTTCATATAAGCAATGAGATAAATTTAGAATAAAAAAATAATAATATGTTCACTCTTTCCCAAATTTCACTTGGGACAGTTGTGCAGGGAATAAACTCAGGTCCCAAAAAGAAAGTAATTCTAAAAAATGACTTCGGCACAATCAGTGACTCAGCGACCCTATTGATATTCATTTTAGTCATCTCTAATTCAAACTGGAAAATAAATCTGGCAACACAATAAAACAGTTCCTGCTAAAAGTTGAGCCTTCTTACTTAAATTCATTAATACTTTTTTTAGTCTTGTTCTCTGAAAAACTCCACAAAGGAATGAAAATAACAAAAAGAGGATTTCAACATTTAAAAAAAAAGTACAAATAAGCAAAGAAGTTTTTTAATTACTACTTGTTTACAGTGCAAGTTTATTTTAATTTCCTTGTTTTTTTATTCCCTGACAAATGACTTCTTTTTCATTTGGGCCAAAACAAAATATAAAGTATATAAATGAATTAAAATCGCTTCTCTTCACACATTTAGTATGAATAAATTCATTGTAGTAAAAATTTGGTAAGAGGAAGGACAAAAACATGTCAGCTATAAAACATGAACTCTTCTCCACATTAATTCAGAAGGCATTTTGAACTTCGTTTTCACCTACAAACAGGGGATTCATAAATTGGCTTTACTACTACAACTGAATCTTTTTCTTTATATAAAAAAGAAAAATAAAGGAGATGCAATCCTGGACAAGGAAGACAGTAGCTTTCTACCTGGAGGCACTGAGAGTGCCACAGTCAAACAGTTGTTTATATTATCTGTAGTTAGGAAGAAAATCTCTTCCAAATAAACTCACAATTTTGGATATGTTTTTGACTATGCCAATTGTAAGTTTAATCTTCCCTTTAAAATATCTAATCTAGGGTGAAGAAAATGTTTTTTATATTTACATAAGTAAGCCACACTTCAAACAGGGTAACCATAAAAGGCTACATGAAAGAACCCTATAATAGAGGATTAGAAAGGACCCCATGAACTCAGATTCTGGATTCCGATGCTATTTAAAGAGCTCACCCTCTTCTGTGATTGTGCTGGACTCCCGGGGGTTGGAGCACAGAATGTGAAGGGTATTCACTGTAGACTCATGTTTAAGGGAACATGCTAGTTAGAAGAGAAAAATGGTAACAAGCGTAGGTAGGCATCATATAAACTGGGGAAATTAAACAAAAATTTTCCAGAGCTCAAAATGATTAACTACATGTGTAAACATCTATAGCCTCAACAAAAGCAGCTTAATTTTTTAATTAATTAAAAAACAGCTCATTGTCTGTGTGTTGAAATAGCTTAAGATTCCCTTTTATTTGATATGCAAAGAAATTTTTAATAGTTGACTATAGCCTAGAATATCATAGTACAACAGAATTTCCTGACGCAATGGAAATGCTTCATAACAGCTGTCCAATATGGTAACCACTAGCCCTATGAGGCTATGGAGCCCTTAAAATATAGCTGTTGTGACTGAGAATCTGAATTTTAAATATTAAATAGTTTAAATTTAAATACACACATGTGGCTAGTGGCTACCATATTGGATAGTGCCAACCTATAAACGAACACTAGTTTTACCTCTTAAGGGAAATATAAATATACATATTAAAACTAAACTCTCAATTATGATAAAGAACAATACCTTTGTCTTAATAATATAGGTTAACACAAGTAACTCCGCCTTACCAGAGTTATGCATTCATTTTATTGAAGGAAATAAAAGTATTTAAATTTTTAAGACCTGTAATCTGGTTGAATGACATGCAAAATATTCTATCAACAATCAAAATTCTGAATAAGACAGAAAACTTATTAGTTCCACTTATGTAAATTGTTCTCTTCAAAGACTCCATGGCCTTTTTCCATATGAATGATATTGTTTCACAAAATTTTATTTCCCAACAGCAAGCACTGGTAATCAGATCTATGTTTCTGCAGGAGATTGCCATGAAAATGTTCAAAACTGTTGAAAGTTAAAATGTTCACCCAATAACTCCACATGTATTCAGTCTAAAAGAGGCTTATAAGCAATCCTTCAGGATTTTTATCATCTTTAGAAATAAATACAAAATGCTATGGGAAACCACTCCACCAACAGGTTTATCTCTCACTTCTAGAAGGTGATTAAATAAAATTTGAAGCTCTGTCAAAGCTCTGGCCCAAATAGACTATATATATTTGCTGTGGTGAATGGAACTTTTCCAGCGAGACATGTATTAAGGAAAAAAACTACTTGGTAGTCTAGATGAAAAACTTGAGTGACCTTGGCTATGAGTTCTACCAAACATATACTCTTCAGTGACACCTGAAAAATCTTTCTGACCCTGAGTTTTCTCACTTCAAAAATAACCTTATCTAAAAAATCCACTTAAGAGACTTCAGCAGGAAAAAAAAACACATTAAAGGAAAATGCAATTTTGCAGGGTAGGATTTCCTAATAGCCCCACATGAATATACTATCAAAAATTGGAGACAATTTATATGTCCATGAAATGCTATGCTTCATTTTAAATTACCTCCATGTATTATCATAGAAAAGAAGCTCATAACATATTGTTGACTGAAGGGAAAAAAAAAAGTAAGCCATAAAGAGTGTACAGAGAGAAAGAGAAGGTTCCAAAAAGATGTTCGTCAAAATAATAACAGTGGTTAACACAAGGGTGTGATATTTGGGGGAATTTTTACACTTGCTTTTACTTCTATGTATTATTTGAATTTTTATATCTAGTGTAAACCTGTTTGCAAATGAGGGAGAGAGAGGAGATTTATTTTAAAGGACTGACTCACAATTTAAGCATTGAAGAGGCTGAAGACCCAGGAAAGAATTGCAGGTCAAGTCCAAAAGTAGACTGTTGGCAGAATTCTTTATTTCTCAGGAGCGATCAGGATTTGTTCTACAAAGACCGTCAACTGATCAGTTGAGGCCCGCCAACATTAACTAGAGACTGCTGCTTTACTCAAAGCCACAATTTTGTTTGCTAGGGCTGCCTAGCATATTTGTTTGCTAGGGCTGCCATAACAAAGCACCACAAACTGGGTCAGGTAACAGAAATTTACTGTCTCACAGTTCTAAAGGTCAGAAATTTGAGATCAAGATGTGAGAAGGCTGGTTCTTTCAATATATGTGAGAAACAATCTTTCCTAATCTGTGGTGGTTTCCTGGCAATATGTATTATTCCTTGGTTTGTAGAGGTATCTACAATCGTCAATCTCCACCTTCATCTTCAAATGACATTCTTTTTGTGTATATGTCTTTGTATCCAAACGTCCCTTATTTACAAGGGCATAGTCATCTGGAGTTACAGCCCACCCTTCTTGATCTCAACTCTACTTAATCATCTACGAAGACCCTATGTTCAAATAAAGTCTATTAACCAGGACTGGAGGTTAAGACTTAAACATTTTTAAGGGATATGCAATTCAACCCGTAACAGAGAGGGAATTCCTTAATCTGGAGTTATCAACTCTACTAGCAACCACCTTTCGATATCCATTCTTCATTCCTATCTACTGCTATAATGGAGAACACACCCATACTCCTAAAGAAACTAATATACTCAGGTGTGCTCTTGATTCCATCCCTCATTAATCCATTTATTAAAACTCCACTGCCCTGTATTTTCACTATTTGCCTTTAATTGGATACTTCTCATACACATTCCCATCCATCTTGAGTTTACAAAGAGAAAAAGTTCATCCTTCCTGAATCCTCTAGACTTCCTACTATCCTCCCCTAATTCTCTGCCACCTTTCTTAATGTTTCCACAAAATGTTTTGATGCTTCAAATTATAGTTGCTTTTCATCCTACCCTAATCTTGCTTCCAGTCCCACACTTCTACTGAAATTACCTTGATTCAGGTCATAAATGAATAATTATGTATCAACTTAATTGATCACTGATAATTTTTAGGTAGAAAATGTATCCCTTGATACTTTCAGGACCACTGTCTTCATTTGGCTTCCATATCTTGGTTTTAATCTTTCTTATTGTTTATGTGCTTTTTTTTTTTAAGATTTTATTTATTTTACTCTGATGGCAGAGTACCTTCATTAATTATTTGGAATTCTTTTGCACAGGAAAGTTGTCTTATCTTTCTTTAATTCTTCCTTCCTTCCTTTCCTTACTTCCTTTCTCTGCCTTCCCTTTCTTTCCTTCCTTCATTTTACTATGGACTTATGTTATTTTATTTGGGTGTATTATAATCCAATACTATCACATTTATTTTGTTGCTCAAATGTCCAACTTGGTAACTACTTCATGGAACTACAAAATATTCCAGACTCATGGTATACATTTCCTATAATCAGTCACTTCTCCAAGCAACACTTATTCCTCTTATTCTATTCTCTTTTTGGGAGCCACTGATCCATTGATCTTTAAATATTAGAGTTTGGAGGATCTTTTCACAGTTTATCTTAACATCTCTTTCTACAGTCTCTTCCTTAGATGTCTCAACCACTTTCAGGACTTCCATCTAATGAATTCCAGCTGTGTGTCTTTAAGACCTTTTTTAAATTCATCTTATGTATTTAACTTTTTTTTTTAAGTCTTTTTTTTTAAAAGATATTATTTATATATTTGACAGACAGAGATCACAAGTAGGCAGAGAGGCAGGCAGAGAGAGAGGAGGAAGCAGGCTCCCTGCTGAGCAGAGAGTCCGATGTGGGGCTCGATCCCAGGACCCTGGGATCATGACCTGAGCTGAAGGCAGAGGCTTTAACCCACTAAGCCACCCAGGCGCCCCTGTATTTAACTTTTTATTGAACTTCTGCATTAATATATCCCACAGATAACTAGAACTAAACTTATGTCTTCATAAGGGCTTCTCCTGTCCATCTTCTATTCTTTTATCATTTGCTATCTTACCACTATCCATCTAGTTACTCCTGCCAAAAACTTAAATTTCAGAAATTTCATTTCTCATCTCATCACATATAATCAACCACCCAGTCCTGTTTATTTCCATTCTTTGATTTCATTACTGCTACCCAAACCCAAGGCACCATCATCTCTCTCAGAATATTAAAATGGAGTCTTAACTTCTTTCCAATTTCACTGTTTTATCCTTTTAATTCATTTCCCACCTGTCAACCAGAGCATTCTTCCAAAAACAAAAATCTGATCATACACGCTAATCAACTTTTGCTGCTTTGCTAAAGTAACAACCCAAAATTTCAGTGGCATACAACAAAAAACATTTTCTCACTCAATTATATGTGAACTACAAGTCAGCACTTCTCTTCTATTTTTTTTTTTTTTTTTAATTCTAAGCTCTCCTGTTTTTACATTCCATAGCTAAAGAAAGCCTTACTGAAAAAAACTTCACATCAACGGGATGGAAAATTATATACCTTCATACAAGGCACTACAGATTTGAGGTGCAGCAAATACTGAATATGCATAATTCTAAGTGAAGTCAGCAAATAACTGGCGTCAAAAACACATTTTACCACAATCCATCATCTTACACACCAATGTTTGAGGACTTCCCTTCAGTATCCATAAAGATTGAAAGTTGCTATAACAGTAAATCTTCATTGCAACACACGCACACACACACACACAAGTAACTGTGTGAGGTAATGAATGTGTTAATTAACCTCATTGTGGTAATCATTTCTTCAATATATACATATATTAAATAAGCATGTTTTACATATTTAATTTGTGCAATGTTATAGGTCAATTATATCTCAATAAAGCCAAGGAAAAAAATTTTAAGTAAGTTTTTTTAAAAAGAAAAGAGAAGGATGCAAAGCACCTAGCTGTCCCTGATCCACAGCAGTTTTGAAATCAGACTGGGAATAATTTTGTCTTCAGAGATCCTTAGAAGGGGTAAGAAATATGTTCCTTGTTTGGTCCTGGGGTAAGGGTTAAGAAATATGTTCCTTGTTTGGTCCTGAGCTTAACCACTACAATCTACAGTGTGCTGTGGATCTTAGCTTTATACTTTGGTATATCCTTCCACTTCCTTTTTTCTCTTGATCACATCTGTGAAGGTTATTGCAGTACTGCTTGCCTGTATAATGTTGGAGGATTAAAGGTTGTTTTAAGTCTATAATAGGCACAGCCTCTTTTAATATATGATTTGGGGGGGGGGGGTTATCAAAACAGCTTTTTTTTTTTAACTTAGCTTTTTTTTGTTTAACTGTGTGATTCCATATACCTCCATTTGTCAAAAGACACATTCATATTTCTTTTTGAAACTTGCTGCTTTCTCACAAGACTTAATTTTAAGTCCTTTGAGCTCACCAACCATCTGTAGAAGAGTTATACCCTTAGTCTGTTTTCCCAAGCTATTAACTACACATGAAAGTATTTAAAGTTGTCCTTATTGGTGAAGAGGTTTTAACAAAGGGCAAAATACCTCTTTTTCAAAGCATTTCTCAATTTTGGACATAAGAAATAGTTGCACTTTTCAATGGTCCACAAAAAAAAACAACAACAAAAATTTAATAATAAATAATAAAGAAAAAAGAAATAGGAAAACAAATCACATATATTTTTAAATCATTTCCTTTGCAGAACATGCCGTGATAGACTCAAAATTCTTTTTTCATTTTCAGGTTTAGCACAGACTTGCTCTTTTTGCAGGTGATTTTTAGACCAACCTTAAGCCAATTGCTAGCTCTTTTCTCTTCTTTCCTGCAGTTTTTTAAAGACTGTCTTTTAATGCCACAAAGCCTTGCAGGAGGGCAGAAAGATGAGAGATTACTCACTGGGATTTGATCTTTCTTTTTTTTCTCTCTCTTTTTTTATTTTTAGTTATTTTGAAATTTGGGCATTCTCTGACTTCAAGTTATTTTAAGTGATTTTTGTGTACTTTTATTTTTTTACCATTCTGTGTTATTTGGGAATGAAATTTTTTTTAAATATTTTATTTGTTTATTTGACAGAGATCACAAGTAGGCAGAGAGGCAGGCAGAGAGAGAGGGGGAAGCAGGCTCCCTGCTGAGGAGAGAGCCTGATGCAGGGCTCGATCCCAGGACCCTGAGATTATGCCCTGAGCTGAAGGCAAAGCCTTAACCCACTGAGCCACTCAGGCACCCTGGGAATTAACATTTTAATACAGAGAACTAGGCAGCTAGAATTGTCTTCAGCTATCCTACTACTACATTTAAATCTGTAAGTTCATATATGTTTTTTTATCAAGTCAAAAAATCCATTAGGGACGCCTGGGTGGCTCAGTTGATTAACCTGCTGCCTTCAGCTCAGGTCATGATCCTCGGGTCCTGGGATCAAGTCTCACATCAGGCTCCTTGCTCAGCGGGAGCCTGATTCTCTCTCTGCCTCTACCTGCCGCTCTGCATGCTTGTGTTCTCCCTCTCTCTCTCTCTCTGAAAAAAAAAATAAATAAAATCTTTAAAAAAAAAAAAAAGACTAAAAAAAAAAATCCATCCAAGTTAAGGGTACCATTATTCTATGTACCACTGAGAAATAAAACATGTTTCCAATTAAACACCAACATGACATGAAGCCCTGTTTTAGTGATGTCAAAATTGGGGAAAGGAGGAGGTAGGTCCTAAAACAATGAACTACTGTATATATATTTGAGAAGTATATATTAATAAAATTTTATGGCAGTATGCCAAAAATTCATTTATGACATATTGCAAAAACCAAGACCTAAAAGGCATGTTGTCTCTGTTTTCTGAGTATTATTTTCTTACATTCCATTTGAGCTTCAATACCACAACAAAAACCAAACATGTGATAGGAATATTGGAAATTCCAGCATCACTGAGACTTCCAGGGTAAGGGGTGAAGACTGAACTCTGTGAACACTATCAATGTGACTGTGGAATTTCTGGGCTGAGGAACATATCCCCATTCTGGAAAGATAGTGTACACCAAATCCATGGAGACGGGTTCCTGCATTCAAGACCCTTCCAGAGCCCACCCTAAGTGCCTCTTCACCTAACTGTTTATTTGTATTCTGTATAATAAACAAGTAAATGTTAAGTTTTTTCCCTGGTTCTGTGAGTCATTATAGCTAATTATCAAATCTCAGTGGGGACTATGGGTAACTCCAATTTGTAGTCAGCCAGACAGAAATTTGTAGTCAGCCAGACAATTCCAGGTAGACACTGTCTAAAGCGAATTAAATTTTAAGACTCTGATGTCCAAGAATTTGAGAATTAGTGTAGAAAGATACCACATACTATGTGTTAGAAAGAACCTCAGAGGACTATAAGAAGCGAAGAGTCTATTGACTCCTTCCTTCAGGAAGTATCCGTAAAGTCAGGAGACCCACCATTCTCCTTCCCTCTTTTCTGATGCCAGTCAAGTAAACATAACATCTGGGGCTCCAGAAGTCATTCTCTAATTAGCACAGATTAAGTGATGCCATTTGCCATGCACTGCACTTAATAATTTATTTTCATTTTCTCATTTAATTCTCAAAACAACCTGGTGAAACAGAAGATACTATCTCCAGATAGAGAGGAAGAAAATGAGGTACAGAAAAAAGACAATTAAGACATTTGTCCATATGACACAGCTAATAAATCTTAGTACTGTCAGGCTCTCTGCTCAGCAGGGAGTCTGCTTCTCCCTCTCTCACTCTCTTTCTTTCTCTCTCTCTCTCTCAAATAAGTAAATAAATCTTAAATTTAAAATAAGTCTTAGTACCTGGCTTTGAATTCCAGGCAACTTGTCTTAAAACCACTATATAACCACTATACTATACTGTCTCCCTAATAGGGCTGGAGGTCATATCATATGTTTCTAATCACTTGTACTCAGAAGTTTTAGGGTTTTTTAGGACACCTTGATTCTCTAAACCAATCTTTTCTCAAAATATGGTCTATACCACAGTGGTGGTTCCAAGGGTCAAAGCAGTCCTCAGAAAATTTATTTCAGAGACAAAAGCATGGAACAGTGTTGTTCACATATATGTAATTACTTCCACAATGTGCATAAAAGATGGCCATAACATGTTTGACATTTTTGTCATTGAGAGGTAATATAATTGTACGGCCCTTAAAGCCAGCCTGGTCTTAGTGACTTGTTTCATCATTAGAATGTAAAATAGACTATCTGGGAACTTTAAGTCTGTGTTATTGAAAGTCTTAAGTATTCCACCTGTATCCCTTGAGAAAGTCACTCTTGGATCCCTAGACCACTGTATTAGAAACCCGTCTACCCTGTCTTACACACCTCAAGGAAAGACACTATGATTACCTGGAAAGAAAGGAGGGTCCCAACTGATCCCAGTTTTCTAGCCATTCCCATTAAAGTACCAGGCCTATCAGTAAAATATTTTGGAGTCCCCAGTCCAGCCATCATCCCTGAATGTCAGGGAGTAAACCCTGTCAGTGCCACGTGGAGCAGAAAAATCAACCAGCCAAACTCTGCTCAGTTTCTGACTCACAGAACTGTGAGATGCAGTTTCAGGTGGTTTTAAGGCATTGAGTTTTGGGATAGTTTGTCATGCAGCACTAGATATCCAAAACAATAAAATTAATAATGATTTTTACAGAATCCTTGTGAGATTCTTATCAATCATTAAGTCTGAAAAGGTCACAGAAGGGCTTCAAAGACAACCTTGGTCAGTTTATTTTGGCTGTTACTTGTTGACAGCATACAGTCAGTCACTCTGAGCCAATACATTCACATTTCTCTGTAATTGTTTTCAGTTGTTAAATTTATACTTTTGTTGGTACCACAGTCTATCATTATACCCGCAATTCCCCCCCAAAAGAACAATGGCTCTAATATAGTACATTGGTGAATAAATTTAAGTTCGAAAACTATAATGTAAAAAGTACAACCCATAAACATAGTTGAACTTGATTTCAAAAAGACCACAGAAAGTGAATCTGTACAAGCTCTGTCAAATGAATCTGTAAGTAGGGAATTTAGCATAAACAGTCAAAACAACAGAGTGGGAATATAAAGTATAATGACAATTATCTAAAAACTGGGTTTTCCTGGAGTGATGATTCATTCCTCCATGCTTTTGCCTGTATTAAAATGTCAAAGAGTAACGTGCAGCCATTTTAGCCATTTTCAAGCAAAGCGCAACAACATTTCCGGCAAACAAATTAAGTTTGTCCAGAACAAGGACTAAATGATTGTACTGGTTATGGTGCTTGGCTTAAAGCAACTGAAACCGACTCTATCTATAATAAGCAAATGGGGATTTTTTTGAAGAACAATTATGAGCTTAATAAAGAATCAGCATAAGCCTGAGGAACCAGACTTGAAGATGGTAGAAACAAAAACATTCCTGAGGGTTCTGCGTTAGACACTAAGGCAAGAACAACACTCTCCTTCCTGAGTCAAGACACCTAGGGAGAAAATTATCAAATTTCTTACTGAAAAAGCTGTGTTGGAGATGGTGACTTTAGACAAGCAGTCTTCCCAAATTAGACTTATCACCTCTCTTATTCCAAAGTCATACAGCCACAGGTCTCCCTGGACAAAGGCAAGGCTGTTCCTGTGAGGCAGGGAGTACTTTACCTAAAAGCAACAGATGGCTACTACAAAAATGCTCTCCAAAAAGAAAGCGACTAATGAGGTTAGTCAGAAAATAGACCAAAACTCTGGAGATACTATTCAAAGATGTGATCCTTAGAGCAAAAACAGGTACCAGTAACATAATTTCCAAGAGGCTTTTAAAAGTAATCCCAAAGTTATTGTTAAGCATTATGCATGGACACAAAATAGAAAACCGTGTTATCAAATAATTTAGTAAAATATCCCACAAAACACAGATACATAATAGGCTGAATAATGGCCTTCTAACATATCTAGGTCTTAATCCATGGAATCAGGGAACCTACCTTTTTAGGCAAAGGAGAATTTGCAGACATGATTAATTAAGAATCTTGAGACAGGGAGATCATCCAAAATTACATGAATGAGATTTAAATGTAATCATAAATGTTCTTGCAAGAAGGATCAGAGGGACATTTGACACAGAATAAGAAAATGTGAGCTTAAAACAAAAGGCTTCACTACTGGTTTCAAAAATGGAGAAAAGGGCCACAAGCCAAAGAGTCTATCTCCAGAAGCTAGAAAGGCAAGGAAATGGATTCTGGCAGAGAGCCTCTAAGGGAAAAAAACTCCTCGCTAACACTTTGATTTCAACCCACTGAGGCTGATTTTAGAATTGTAACCTCTGTAAGAGAATAAATGTGTGCTATTTTAATGAACCATGTTTGTGATAATGTTACAGTAGCCAAAGGAAGTTAAGACAACATATATACCATTTGAGAACTATATTACTATCACAAGGGTATACCATTAGACATTTGAATTTAGAATTGAACAAAACGACTTATATTTAGAGAATGAATCAACATTAGAGGATGTTGATATAGCCATGATTCATATACAAGGGAGATGTGCCAAGTAACTTTTTGTTTTAAGCCTAAAACTCCATAAGCTGAAATGAAGATGAAGGAAAGATATATTAAAGTCAGTTACTAATCAGTATCCACTATGCACACAGCAAGGAACAACTCTACTAAGGGAATAAATGGTTTTGCCTGAATGTCACTCCACAAACAGCCTTTTCAAAGAACAGGATTAGGTCCACTGTACTAAATTCAGTGTTAGAGAAAATAGTATAGATACAAACACTATTAAATTGAAGCCACTGAGTATAGGACATTTCAAGGGGCTTTGGAAAAAATAAACAAACAAACATGAATGCACAACCCCGCTGATCAACACTGGATTATGCTCCCTGTTGAGTGGAAATGTTTTTATATGAGTTTTTTAAAATAGAGAAAAAATAATATTCCTTCATGACAGTGATAATTAAATAAAAATTTTATTATTTTATGTGACTTGATTAAGTAGCCTACTTAAGTAATATATTCAGAATATTTAGTAACTTGAACAAAAGATTTCCAAAATACTATGATTTTTTTATATGTTGAAGATAAGATTTCTTATCTTATCTTAAATTGCAACATGAATGGCTCAATCTAAGATAATTTTACTCTTTCCTAACACTTGATTTTCTTCACCCATTGGGAAAAGATGATAATGCATTATTGATAAGGTGAGCATTTCAAAGGAATGTGAAATTTTCCAAAGCTGAGTATCACTGACCATCTCTTCTAAGAAACATTCAATCCTTCTGCTTTTAAGGGTAGGATGTTCATTTAGAGTATATGATCCAAAGCTGAAGTCTTTGTGAAAATATCTCCCCATAATTTCTAGATTTATGTTCTATCCTAAAATTTGATCTGACAATGCCACCTTATGACAGTCGCCTTTTTCAATGATCTATAATTGTCAGTGTTTTCTAATGTAAAAAAATAAAAGGAGGAAGAGAAAAAAACATCTGGATGTGAGATGTGATCTATGGCTTCAGGTAGTTATTTATTTTTTTATGAATTTTAAATTACATTCAGTTATCCATCATTAGTTTTTGATGTACTATTCAATGAGTCATTAGTTGCATATAACACCCTGTGCTCATCACAACATGTGCCCTCCTTAATTCTCATCACCCAACTACCCCATCTTCCCACCCCCTTCCTTTTTACATATGTTATTCAAAGATTTAAATATCATCCCGGTAACTAAATAAATCAAAATTATTTTCATTTATAAATATTATACTTGTATTTTTATTGCTCTAAAACTTTTTAAATTTATCCAAATTTGGTGAATTATTTGTATATTAATACATACATTATGACCATTACGTAGTCTGTAGATAGCAGAAGTTTAAAAAATATTTTTCTAGATTCTAAGCCAATTTTGTGATTCCATCCAAACTGGTTAATTCTTTTTGGAAGCACTTACCAGCACAATAATTTTCATCACAGTAAGGTATTACTCAAAAAAGTGAATGTCTGGAGAACACTAAATGTTTGTAAAAATTTATTCAAAATGTCCCATTTCTCTTATTTTTCCTTACTGTTTTTTCATAGCTTCCTGCCATATATTCTCCCTGAGATATTAGTTCTAAAAGTTCTCGTTAATTTGAAGCACCAGTTGGTTACCTGCCCATCTTCTTACCTTTGTCCATATTCTCTCAATTCCAGATGTTCTTCCTTTCATGTATTTTCTCAAAATTGCCATAGTAATATTTCCAGTCCCACATGCCTTTTAGAACATTGCCTCTCCTTATCTATAGTTATAGTTTATTTCTTCTCTCCTTAAATCTGGCTAGGATTTTATTACTGCCTCACTGAATAAAATGTGCCATAAATAAGGCTGCATGACTTCCAAGGCTAAGTCATAAAAGATTATTTGGTTTCTACCTGCCTCTTGTTTTGGGGTTGCTTGCTTTTAGAATTCATTCACCATCCTTTGAAAAAGCCCAAACTAGCTCATGCAGGGAGATCACACACAACAACAACAACATCAGCAACAACAAAAACACATGGGGAAGATTGAAGATTTGAGACTCCAGGCAATAGTTAGCATCAAACACTAAACAGGTTATTGAGCAACTTATTAGATGACTTTAGACCTTAGCTTTTGAGCTGCTCCAGCTGGCATGGAGTAAAACAGAAATTAACTATCCCCATGAAGCCTGGCATAAACTGTAGTCTTATGAGCAAAGTAAATGTTGTCAGTGTTTGAAGTCACTAAGTTTGGAGTGATTTCTTATGCAGCCATAATATCTGGAATACAACAAAAGGGTAACTTGAACTAAGAAATTTAGTAAACCCAACATTTTACCAATCTACAATACAACTGTTATTGCTGGTACTGGAAGCACAACACTCTGCATAATAAGCAGAAAAAGACATTGAATATTCATGTATGATTAATATTAAAAAATAAGAATTAAAACTTTCAATATAATAAAAATACTCCATGCATGACAATCCATGTATCTTACATTTGACATAAAAAAGAAAATTCACAAGGTAAAACTGTTTACCTAAGCATTGAGCGTATGCTATAAATCACTGGCATTTTCATCAAGAAGTCTTTGACTCTATTCCTGGATGGGCACAGTTGGTTACAAGAGATATGGTTGATGTGGATAGACAAGCTCCACAAAGAAAATCTGCCAACATTTTTCCCAACCATTTTTACACACCCTTATCATGTGGCCTAGCTGGGTCTGTATGTCAATTTACACAGTTGCAGTCCATAAATCAGGTACTGCAAATTAAGTTAAGGCAACAAACAGACGCTGATACTGTTAACATTTCACATTTATAGTAACTATTTACAGTACCTGGAACAATGGTGCAGTAAGTTAAGTTCATTTTCTGAGGCATTCCTGGATCTGGGAAGGAAAATGATCAAGACTATTGTTAACCCATTCACACACATGCACACATACATACAAACACACATAGAAAACACAGGAATCCTGTCTCCAATATGAAGTAAATGTCAATACAAACTATTGTATATATGAATAAGACAAACCCCAAATTTAAAACTAAGGTTACACAAAATAAGTAGAGGAGTATGTCCCAAATGAAGGAACAATACAAAATCACACACACACACACATACACACACACACACCAAATAAAACAGAAACAGGGCATCTGGGTGGCTTAGTTGGTTAAGCACCTGTCTTTGGCTTAGCTTGTGATCCTGCAGTCCCAGGATCAATTCCCATATCAGGCTCCCTGCTCAGCAATGAGTCTGCTTCTCCCTCTGTCACTTCCCCTGCTCATGCTCTTGCACACATCCACTCTCTCTCAAATAGAATCTTTAAGATAAATATAGAAATAAGCAATATGCCTGATAAAGACCTCAACATAATGTTCATAAAGGTATTCATGTGATGAGAAGAGTGGAAAAATTCAGTGAGAATTCAACAAAAAGATAGAAAATTTAAAAAAAGAACCAGTCCAAGCTGAAGAACACAATAACTGAAATGAAAAATAGACTAAAGGTAGAGTGCCTGGGTGGCTCAGTTGGTTAAGCATCCAACTTTTGGCATCAGCTCAGGTCACGATCTCAGGGTCATGGGATCGAGCCCTGCATTGAGCTGCACATTCAGTAAGGAGTCTGCTTCTCTCACTTTCTCTCCCCCTTTCTCCTGTTCCCTGGTCATGCTCTCTCTCTCCAAAATAAGTAAGTCTTAAAAAAAAAAAAAAATACACAAGAGAGAATCAGCAGCAGATTAGAGGATGCAGAAAAACAAATCAGTAATCCAGAAGACGAGGCAATAGAAAGCAAACAAGATGAAAAACAACAACAAAAAAAAGAATAATAAAAATGAGAATGGGTTACAGAAGTTCTGTAACATCATCAAGTATAGTAACATACATATTATAGAGATCCCAGAAGGAGAAGAGACAAAGAAGGGAGCAGAAAACTTATCTGAAGAAAATAGTATCTGAAAACTTTCTTAATCTGAGGAAGTTAACAGACATCCAAGTCCAGGAAGCACAGAGACCCCATAATGAAATGAGCTCAGGGAGGTCCACACCAAGACACATAATTATTAAACAACAAAGAGAGCATCTTAAAGGCATATGAGAAAATGAAGCAGTTATATTCAAGGGAAACCCATAAGGCTAGCAATTGATTTTTCAGCAGAAATTTTGCAGACCAGAAGTCAGCAGCATGATATATTCAAAGTGATGAAAGGATAAAACTTGTAACAAAGAATACTATACTAGCAAGGTTGTCATTTAGAATTGAAAGAGAGATAAGCAGTTTCCCAGACAAATAAAAGCTGAAAGTCATCACCACTAAATCAGCCTTACAAAAAAAAATATTAAAAGACATTTTTTTTTAAATCACAATGAAAAGGTCTCAACTAGATGTAAGAAAGTTATGAAAAGAAAGAATTTCACAGAAGGAAGCTAAAATATAGTAAATTACTTATAAAGTCAGTAGAGAGGTTGAAACACAAAATTAGTAAAATCAATTTTTATACAAAAATTAGTCAATAAATACACAGAATAAAAAGGCAAAAAATATGATATATACATAAAACATTGATAACAGAGGAAAAACTTAGTAATTTCAGGATCTGTTTAAATTTAAGTGACCATCAACTTGTACACAATGCAATTACTTCGGATCTTTTAAATGAACCTAGTGGTAACCACAATTCAAAAGTCTGTAATAGATATACAAAAAATAAAAAGAAAGGAATCCAAGCCTACCATTAAAGAAAGCTATCAAAGCACACAAGAAGAGAGTAACACAGGAAAGAGAGTACTTCAAACAAAACCTAAATAAATAAATAAATAAATACAGAAAATGCCAATAAGTACATATCTATTAAAAATTACTTTAAATTCAAATGGACTAAGTGTTCCAAACAAAACACACAGGATGTCTGAATGGATTAAAAGCGAAAACAAAACCAAGACCCATCTTCATGACATCTTTCTCCCAGCAAGAGACTAACTTCAGGTCTAAATATGTATATATACTGAAAATGAAGGTATGGGAAAAGATACTCCATGCAAATGAAAGCAAAACAAACAAACAAAAAGAAAAAAAAAAAAAAAAGAAAAGAAAAATCCCCAGCCAGGACAGTAACACTTTCATCAGGCAAAATAATCTTTAAAATAAAGATTGTAACAAGAGACAAAGAAGGGCCTTACATAATGGGATCAATTCAACAAAAGGATCTAACAGTTGTAAATATCTATGCATCCAACATAGGAGCACCCAAATACATGAAGCAAATATTAAGAGACATATAGGGAAAAAGTGACAGTAATATAATAAGAGAAGGGGACTTTAACACACTAATTACATCAATGGATAGACCATCCCAACAGAAAGTCACAAGGAAACAATTATTCTGAACAACACATTAGATCGGATGGGACTCAATGCATACATAGAAGAACAGTTCACCCAAAAATAGCAGATACACATGATTTCAAGTGCAACTGGAACATTCTCCAGAATAGATCACATGCTGGGTCACAGAACAAGTCTCAGTAAATTTAAGAAGACTGAAACCATATCAAACATCTTTTCCAACCATGATGGTATGATACTAGAAATTGATTAAAAAAAAAAAAATCCAGGAAAAATACAAACCTATGGAGGCTGAACATAGACTACTAAACAACAGATGGGTCAACCAAGATATCAAAGAGAAATTTTTTAAAAATACATGGAGACAAATGAAAATTAAAACACAATGGTCCAAAATCTTTAGGATGCAGCAAAAACAATTCTAGAGGGAAGTTTATACTGATATAGGCCTATCTAAAGAAACAAGAAAATCTTCAAATAAACAATCTCACCTTATATGTAAAGGAACTAGAGGAAAGAAAAAAAAAGTCCAAAGCTAGTAGAAGAAAGAAAATAATAAAGATTAGGGAGGAAATAAATGAAACACAAACCAAATATATAGATAGATAGATAGATAGATATTTTATATATAATATATATAAATATATATTTATATATTATATATTTATATAGATATAGGTAAATATAAATATATAATATTAAATATTTATTTGATATTTATTATTTGTTAAATATTAAATATATAATAAATTAGATAAATATATAATAAATTAAATAAATATATAATAAATATATAAAATATATACATATATACATATATATAAAAGAGCAATGAAATTAACAGTTCTTTGAAAAGATTAACAAAAATGATAAACTTTTATCCACACTCATGAAGAAAAAGAGAGAACTCAAAATCAGAAATGAAAGAGGAGAAATAACAACTGACACCACAGAACTATGAAGAATTAGAACAATCCTTTGACAAATTATAAGGCAACAAACTGGACAACCTAGAAAATGATAAATTCTCTAGAAACATACAATCTCCCATGACTGAATCAGAAAGAAACAGAAAATTTCAACATGTCAATTATTAGTAACAAAATTGATTCAGTAATAAAAACAATTCCCAACAAAAAGAACTCTGGAACTCCAGATGGCTTCCCATGTGAATTCCACAAAACATTTTAAGAAGAGTTAATAACTTTCTTCTCAAACTATTGCAAAAACTAGGAGAGGGAAAACTCTAAATTTATTCTACAAGGCCAGCAATACCCTGATACCAAAACCAGATAAAAATGCTACCAAAAAAGACAACTACAAGCTAGTATCTCTGATAAATATATATGCAAAAATCTTCAAAAAATATTAGCAAAACAAATTCAATGATAAATTAAAATACTCATTCACGACAGTCAAGTGGGATATATTCCAGGGATGCAAGGATGGTTCAATATTCATACATCAATCAGTATGATACATCATATTAACAAAGGAAAGGATAAAAACTGAATGAACATCTCAACAGATGCAGAAAAAGCATTTGATAAAATGCATCCATTCATGACAAAAAACCCCTCAGCATAGTGGGTTTAAAGGAAATGCACTTCAAATAAGGGCCATATATGAAGATCTCACAGCTAACCTCATGCTGAATAGTTAAAAAAAAATGAAGAACTCTTCCTCTAAGTTCAGAAACAAGGATGTCCATTCTCACAACTTTTATTCACCCTAGTACTGGTAGTACTAGCTTCAGCAATTAGGTAAGAAAAAAAGAAATAAAAGCCATTAAAATTGGTAAGAAAAAAAGTAAAACTGTTCTTTATATGTTCTGTATAAAAGTGCCTTATTGGATATACTATTTGAAAGTGTCTTCTCATATTCTCTGGGTTGTCTTTTTACTCTCACGGTAGCAATTGAGTACAAAAGTTTTGTATTTTGATAAAGTCCAATTATCCATTTTTCTTTTATTGCTTGGGCTTTTGGTGTCCTAACTAAAATATCAGTTTCTAACTGAAGGTCACAAATGTTTACTTCTAGACTTTCTTCTGCGAATTTTAGAGTTTAAGCTCTAATATTTAGGCCCGTGCTCCATTTTGAGTTAATTTTTGTGTGTAGGATGAGGGGGCCAACTATACTCTACTGCATTCCAATTTCCAGCTATTCCAGGATCATCTGTTGCGAAGATTATTCTTTTCCCGCTGAATGATTCTGGTGCCTTTGTTGAAATTAATCGACCCTAATGTAAGGATTTATCTCTGTCCTCTCAGTTTATTTCATTGATTTATATCTCTATTTACCTTGGATCATAAAATGTCATATTGCCCTATAGTACCATATTGATAGTTCCATACTGTCTTACTTACTGTAGCTCGATAATAAGTTTTGAAATCAGGAAATGTGAGTATGCCTACTTGGTTCTTCTTTTCCAAGACTGTTCTGACTAATCTGGGTCTTTGAATTTCCATATGAATATCAGGATCAGCTTGTCAATTTATGTGCTAACCCTGTCCCCCGCTAGAAAAGCTAGAAAAGAAGCTGGGATTTGATACGTACACCTTTGTATCTGTGGGGAAATATTGCCCTATTAGCAACATTAAGTTTTCTAATCCATGATCATGGAATGTCTCCATTTATTTGGGTCCTCTTTAATTTCTTTCAAGAATATTTGGGAGTTTATTAAAGTATAAGTCTTGCATTTCTTTTGTTAAATTTATTTCTAAGCATTTCAATTTTTTTAAGATTTCATTTATTTATTTGACAGAGAGAAAGACAGTGAGAGAGGGAACACAAGAAGGGGGAGTGGGAAAGGGAAAAGCAGACTTCCTGCTAAGTAGCAAGCCCAACGCGGCTCTCTCACAGGATCCTAGGATCACAACCTGAGCTGAAAGTAGACACTTAATGACTGAGCCACCCAGGTGCCCACATTTTATTATTTTTGACATTATGAATAGAATTTTTCCCTTTAGTTCATTTTCAGATTCACTGTTAAGCTATAAAAACAGAACTTTTTGTGTGTATTGATGTGTATCTTGCAAACTTGGTGCACCCATTGATTAGTTCTAATAGTTTCTGGTGAAGTTTTTAGTATGTACTCTCATGTTATATGATCATGTTACTTGTAAATACAGATAATTTTACTTCTTTTTTTATAATTTGGATACTCAACACATATTTGTACAAGTCCATTTGTAAATATATGCTTTCATTTCTTTTAGATACTCAAAAGATGATTATTACTTTATAAAGTGAATTTGTTTATAAGATATTGCCAAAGTAAGTCCCTAGGCTTTTTTTTTTTTTAATTCTATACCTGCAATGTGTAAGAATTCTAGTTGCTCCATGTATTCATCAGTATTTGATATTGTTGTTTTGTTGCTGTTTGTCATCCCAATGGCTGTTTTTATTGATATCTCATTTAACCTTAATTTCCCTGATGACCAACAATGGTGAAATTTTTAATGGACTCATGGCCATTTTCACAGCAACCTCTGTGAGATGTCTGTTCAAGTTCTGTGTTCATTTTTAATTATGTTGTAAATTTTTTATTATTGCCTTACAGGAATTTTATATATTCATGATATATATTCTTAACCATATTTATGTGTTATGGATACATTCTCCTAACTTTTGACTTGTGTTTATTTTCTTAATGATGACTTTTGGTGAACTTTTAATATTGATAAAATCCAGTTTGTCGGGCGCCTGGGTGGTTCAGTTGGTTAAGCAGCTGCCTTTGGTTCAAATCATGATCCTGGAGTCCCAGGATTTTCCTTCTCTCCCTCTCAAATAAAATCTTTTAAAAAATAATAATAGAAAAATCCAGTTTATCACTTTTATTTTTAAAGAAGTGCTTTCTGAGTCTTTTCCCCAGAAATCTCTAAGGTCATTATTCTCCTGTGTTTCATTTTATAAGCTTTATAGTTTTCTACTTCATGTTTAGGTTTATGATTCATATCACACTAACTCTTATATGAGATTAATACTGTGGTTTATATTTTTCCATAATGATATCTAGTTGTTTCCTCATTATTTGTTAAATAATCTGTCCTTTTCCCCCACAGACCTTTAATAGTCATTTTAACATAAATTCCAGATTCTCTCTCATTTTCAATGACCTATTTGATAATTTTCATGTCAATACTGTCTTGATCAGTATAACTTTATAGTAAAATAAGATAGTGGAAAATGCCCAAACTTTGGGTATTATTTTTTTAAGATTTTATTTATTCATTTGACAGACAGAGATCACAAGTAGGCAGAGAGAGAGGAAGGGAAGCAGGCTCCCCTCTGGGCAGAGAGCCTGACATGGGGTTCCATCCCAGGACCCTGAGATCATGACCTGAGCCGAAGGCAGAGGCTTTAACCCACTGTGCCACCCAGGCACCCCGGGTTTTTCTAGTAGTTTTATATATTCTTGGTTTTGTGCATTTCCAAATAAATCTTAGAGTTTACTTGTCGATTTCAGCAAAAAAAAAATGCTCATATTTTGACTGATATTGTATTAAATCTATAGAACAATTTGTAGAAAATTGACATCTGAACAATACTGATGTCGATTTTCCACACCACAAATATAGTATTTATTTCCATTTATTTAGGGCTTTAATTTCCCTCAACAGCTTTTTATCATTTTCAGTGTAAAAGTATTATACACCTTTAATTAAATTTATCCCTAAATTTGTTTTTATTATTTGTATTAGTATGATTTCTTTCATAAAGACCGAAAGGTATTCAATGCAGATTTCCAGTTTCTTTATTAAGTAGCACCCTCCCCATCCTTCCTGATGCCTTAGCAGCCTTGACTCTGATTTTTGTCTCTTTAGCTTATTCAGACTACTGACCTCTGTTTGGACTGTACTGCCCTATGCCACAGTCTAGAAAGTGCAAGGCCAAAGTTGGTCTCATCTTATGTGATTATATTCCCTCAGAGGTCAAAGTCCTGCACTCTTTGTTGATCAGTATCTGAAAACAGTTATTTCATATACTTTGTCCAATTTTATAATTGTAATGATGGTAGGGCTAGGTTTAAAACTCGTTTCTTTACCATGGCCAGTACTAGAAATCCATCAAGTTTTTTTTTTTTTATTTTGATTTTTATGTAAGTTTTTAAATAACTAATTCTTGTGTTTTTATTGTTAGTAATTAATTCAATCTAATAGTTCAACATTTAAAAATGAAAATTAAAATCCTAAAATTTAAAAAGGTGTCAATTCAGTAGCCTGGCTTGTTCAGCACCTTCTATACAGCAAAGGACAGAAAACTTAAGACTACATTTAAATATACACTTGAAGCTTGGTTTGTAGATGTGAATTACATTTTACCAATCATATCTACTTTTATGGTAAGTGGGCAGAAAGATAGCATAGGAGTTTTCCTGATTAAAATGGTAGTGGCTCATTCCTAGATTATAGCAAAGGAAGGTTTTCCTCTAGCCAGCAGTTTGTCTATAACTTTCTGATTTCTGGACTGAAATCAAGCTGGTTTGATTCCAGAGCCAGAAACTAAGCCAGCAGTTTTCTGATACCCCAGTTTCCTGACAGAGAAAGATATAACATTTCCCTTAATGGTCTTAGTGCTATTCTGGGGGTTTACTTCGTGAGGTCCACCCTAGAATCTGCTGATTTTTTTTTTACATGTTAATAATGCACAGGAGACCCCAAATGAAAGCCTGGTTTCTTCTCAGGTTATTTTTCTACATCTTGTTCCTGTACTGTATCTCAGATAGGCAAAGGAGATAATAAATAAGGTAAGAAATACAGATTTGTCCCCAATTTCATGAAAATTGCTATACATTATCATTTCATAAGCATGATCTCTCAAGCTCATGGTATAGAAATAAACAGTAAGACAAATTATGATAAGTCTAAGTAGGTGAGATCTTTCCTAAATTTACAAATAGGCTAATTTCATATTCCAAGGGAAACAGATGATTATTTAGTGATGGTATATTTAATTTCTGGATTTATAGATGCCCAATCTCACAGAAGAGTTGATTTTATTGCAGTGACAGAATGATCTCCCATTTCTATTTCTATTATTCTGAACCATCCCTCAGATTAGAAGACAAATGAGCCAATTCTTTAATATACAAAAATTGCTGCATGATCTATACCATCTTCACGTTCCAAGAACAGTTGAGAGGGGAAAAGTGGATTTTAATGAAAAAACTGACCAAAATTTCCAATATGTTTAACTCGGTCTAAAACTTTGATTCACATAAATTTAATGATAAAAAGGCCACATCAAATTGGAAAATTAAATTGTATTTACAAAAGAGTACAGACCCAAGATGTTTGTTATATCTAACTGAAAAACCTTCCATTCCAATTATCTGATAATAAGTCTGTATATAGTCAAGATTTTGTAAATACTGCTTAGTCTTATCATTTACAGACCATTTACAGACCATTTACATTTACAGCCTTTGCAAAGAGTCACACCCATCAAAGTCCCCAAAACTAACCTAGACAGTGAGTCCAAATAAGCAGTATATATAAAGTCTCATTCCTGAATCAGACCACACCAAGTCTTTTTCTTAACAACTCACATTGTCATTAATTGCCACACTAGAGAAGGTTCCCATATAGTCCATAACCTAGTGGACAGACCCTGTTTTCATCATGAAGTCAACACAATAATACTGACAACAAAAAACTGGCAAAGCTCCTCTATAAGTTGCTTAGGTGGGAATTTCATCTCTTCTTAAAAGGCATCCTTTGAAAGAGATACACTGTGAACTTCACCTTTGGAAAATGATTGACACCTTTCCATACTGCACTGGTCCTTTAGAATTAAGATAGTTTATGATTGAATGAAAACCAGACAACAGAAGCATGAAAAATAGCATAATGGTGCAATCCAAACACACTGTATACGGTACCAACCAAATAATGCTGAAAGTTTCATGTACTTGATTGCATTTACACATATTATTCCAATATAGCTTAGGTTAAAATCTTTGCTTCATAACACCTCTCCTGATATGTTCCAGCCAAGCATTATTGTCTGACTACAAACAGCCTGTATTTCTAAACTGGGCTGAATTGGTCCAGAACATTGGACCCAAAGTGTTATCCTGCTCATTCTATTATATAAAGCATTATTCAACCACAGTTATATCCTGTTATTATTCTGTTATTATCCTGTTGACTATGCTCCCCAAGAGTGGACCTGCAGTAAAGCAAGCTTCTCACAAAACTGGCACTCAAATCTCATTACAGAAACAGATAAAAATAAATAAAAATCCACAGACTTAAATTTGGAATAGTACCAAATTCTTTTTAACGTCGATCAAAACTCTGAGAAACAAACTGAGGGTTTTGGAGGGGTGAGGGGTGGGGGCGATGAGTGAACCTGGTGGTGGGTATTATGGAGAGCATGTATTGCATGGAGCACTGGGTGTGGTGCATAAACAATGAATTTTGGAACACTGAAAATAAAATAAAATGGAAAATAAAATAAACACAGTAACAAACAAACACAGATCCTAACAAACAAGCTAAATAAAAGGGAATGGAAATCCAACTTCTCCTTCACCCTGCCTCAGGCCACTATCCCCTTAGAAAATGGGTGAGTCTATGCCCATGGCCTAGCCAGTGTAGCTCAAGGCATGTACCTCTGCAGTGTTCCAGTTACACTGCTAGCTTTGGTCCAAATTCAAATTAGAGTACTTAAACGTATTGTTTCAAAGTAAATGTCCCATCCATATTCAAACCAGAACTCACACTTATAATGAGCTCAACCAAATGAGAATCTAATAATAGCAATACAGTTATAAATGCATTGGTAGAATAACTGCTCTTGTTTTAAGTGGAAAAAGTGGGGAAATGGTACAGAAATTTCCTTCCTGCTTTGATTTCTCTACCACATTCTCTTGGTGAAATTAAGTCACAGGCCAGCTTGGATTCAAAGGGTAAGGAAACAGACCTCATCTCTTGACAACAAGAGCTGTAAAATATTTCTATTTTCCAATCCATCACCTTATTTCTAATAGGAGGATAAAGAAAAACAAAATTGTTTGAAAAAAGAAAAAATAAGTCTCTACTCCTTCTATTCATAGTTAATGATGGTTAATGTCATTGCTCATTAAAATCCTACCAGATTTTTCTCTTATTTATAAAAGATAGAATCACGTCCATAGCATCTTTACTTAATACACTATGAAACATTTTTAATAACAAAATTTACCTACAGTTTCACATTTATTATATGTATTCAATACTATATACTAGAATAAAATTGAACTGTGTCCTATTTCTTGATATTTTGATTATTGTTTTCTCCTATAATCAATAATGCTATAATAACCATGACTGTAGGTATACTTTCATGGTTGCCTCTGACTTTTCCCCCTGAGGTAACTTTCAGGAAGTACACCTAAAGATTATGTACATTAATATTCCTTTTTTAAGGTTACCAATTGTATATAGTTCAAAAGTAAAACAATTGCAGAATTCTATTCTCAAGGCTCATTCCACAAAAGTAATTACTTATAACAGTTTTAGATGTTTGGTCTGGTATATGTATTTCTACTTATAATGTCTTTATTAGATAACATGTTTTTATTCCTACTTCTTGATTTTTCAAATTATTTGATTAGACTTCTAAGAAGTCATCATTGTTTTCAATATAAATTCCTGGAAAGAACTCTACAGCACCTTCATTGTGGTCAGATACATCAGAATATCTCTCAGGGTACCTAAGTGACTTGGTCAGTTGAGCATCTGACTCTTGGTTTCAGCTCAGGTTGTGATCTCAGGGTGCTGGTGTCTGAGCTCAACATGGAGTCTGCTTGAGATCCTCTCCCTTCTCCCCACTCTCTCTCTCGCTCAGAAAGAAAGAAAGAAAGAAGGAAGGAAGGAAGGAAGGAAGGAAGGAAGGAAGGAAGGAAGGAAAAGAGCATCTATCAGGAAATTTTTTCTTAGAATACATTCTTCCTGGAGCTCTTGGGTTTTCTGTATACCATTGTCATTCATTATTCTAGAAACTCCCTTTGCCTTGAACTTGAGTTGGATTCCTGGTTTCATATATATTGTTTTTATCAGTACTGATTTACAACTTTTTTGAGAATATATTCTCCAATAATTTCCCAAGAAATTCAGAAAAGATAAATTGTTGAAAGCCTCTCAGTAATTAAAAATGTTCATATTCTGTGCTCAAATTTGATAGCTGGTTTGATTTGCTATGGAAATCTATTAGAAATAATTATTTCTTTAGAGTTTAAAGTTTTTTTTTTATTGTCTTCTAGCTTCTGGTTTTGTTGCCAAAATTTCTTTTCCCCCATTTTGATTCTTAGTCCTTTGTTTATACTTTTTAATTTCTCTTTACAAGCTTTTAGAATAGTCCCCTTATTCCTGGTGCCTTCGTATTTCATGATTACATGCCCTTATAGGTGTTTCAGAATTTGTACTTTTGGGTCACTGTGTCAGCCCTTCCAATCTGTAAATGTGTGACTTTATTATCTGGGAAACTTTCTTGAATTACTTGAAAATTCAAGCAAAATTTCTTGAAAATTTCTCTTATTTTTTCTGTTCTCTTTCTGTAACTCTTGCTATTCAAAGACTACCACCTTGCAATATCCTTTTGTATTCATATCTTTTCACTATTATTTCTGAATACTCTGCCTTCACATTCTCTTTATTGGAGGTTTTCTCAGTGTTATATTTAAATCTTAATTTTGTTTTGCAATTAACTACCATCATATTTTGAAAATTCTCAGGTATTTCTTGGCATTTCTAAATCTCTTTCTCTCATTTAGTGATACTTTGTTCCCTTCCCAACTATCACACTAGTTTTGTCTTTTAAGTTTTTTTCCTATTTTCAAGGTCTCTGTCATTGCTGTTCCTTTCTTGTTTGTTTTGGTCTCTGCTTTATGTGAGAGGTATATCTCCAGAGTTTGTTTGGAGATTCTAGCAGGAGAGTGCAGCTACTTGTATACCCTTGACCAAAGAACAACCCTTTCCTCCACGGAAGAAGGTGGTCCTCTTTGACCAGAGTGTGCAGCTTTAGAAGGGATGCACGTGGAGTAGTAAGGGAGGAAGGGGACATCCATCTAGCCAGCCAGGTCAGCTGAATCAACTCTGGCGATCAGTGGGGTTACAGATGTCACAATCAGATTGCCCTCACATCCAAGAGAGGTATATCTCAAATGTCTCCTGATTCTAGTCTCCATTGATATTTGAGAATGGAAAGCTTGAAGCTTGAGATGCCTGGATGGCTCAGTTTGTAAAGTACCAACCTCTTGATTTCAGCTCAGGTCAAGATCTCAGGGATATGAGATCCAGTCCTGTGTTGGGTTCCATCTAGGCAGGGAGTCTGCCTAAGATTCTCTTTTTCCCTCTCCCTTTGCCCCTCACTCTATCCCTCTCGAAAGAAAGAAAGAAAAAGAAAAAGAAAGAAAAATTGGGAAAGAAAACCTCACTATTCAGACAGGGCTGGATGATAGATATATTTCTTATAGGGTGAATCTTGTGAGGCAGAGTAACTAGGCTATTTTGTTAGAGGATCTCCAAACTTTAATATCAATGTATTTTTCTTGAGGTCAGGACTTCCCGCAGGGAAGACTCCTCAGTCTCCCTTCTGGGACAGTAAACTTGGAGACCATTTTCTAGGGTTCAAAGGGGTCAGAGGACGAGAGGGTTCACTGTTCTGAATGCAGATTTGTGATTATTCTTTTCTCAATAAAGGACCCAATTTTTATACCCAGCTGTATTCATTGTCCCCAAGCCCAGAGACAATGAGGTTCAATCCCAACATAACTCTGCACTGGAATATTCACATTATTGCTTTTTAAGCTGGAGGTACCCTTTTGATGTGAGGATTCCAAAGAATTGTTGCATGCAGAAATTCTCATGCAAGATCTTGAGGTCAGCCACCTTAAAAATATATATATTTTTAGGGAGTACATTATCAGTCATAAGGGTCCTATTATAGTTTGATGTTTGGACAGTGACATTTTCTAAATTTAGATTATGCACATTCTATCACCTTTGAATCTGGCTACATATAAATATATCACATAAAATTTTACATTTTATGTGAGGGCTCATTTACATGTGAAGTAGAAATCAAAGCAGGAAGGAAATTTTTTAAGATTTTTATTTATTTGACAGACAGTGTGTGCTCACAAGCAGGGGAGCAGCAGAGGGAGAGGGAGAGGCAGACTATCCTCTGAGGGAGATAGAACAATGTCGGTTTCAATCCCAGGACCCTGGGATCATGACCCGAGCCAAAGGCAGAAGCTTAACCAACCAAACCACCCGGTACCACAGGAGGGAAATTACTACATCAGTTTCCCTCATTTCCCACTTAAAACATAACCCTAATGCTAGGCCTCGTTGGCAGGAAAACTTTCTCTACCAATTTAAGGTGTTTGAGGACCTGTGAATTCATTGACAATATACACATTAACAAAAAAAAATTTAATTCACGTGCATGTTGGATCACTTGATAAGGAATGTATTACCTAATAACTAGGAGTAAATGTTTATATACCAGCTTAGCAGGGGAAGGTGGGAGAAAGAGAGCTTCTTTGAGAAACATATACTCCTAGGGAAACCAAATGGAAGATGTGGAAGCTTCTGATAATGTTTGGTTTTGCCATTTCTCATCCCAGCGCTAATGGTCAGTCTCCTTCCTGGCTGGAAGCTCCCTCAGAGAGAGAGAGAGGATTTATGGCGTTGCACCTCGGAAAATTCTGTATTTAATCAGATAAGGCAGGCTTAGGAAAAGCTTCTTTATGTATATGCTATACCTCAGATTTCTTCAGTTTTAAATAATCTTTATACCATTTTGTTGCATTGGGGTCTCTTCAGCCTCAAGAGACAGTGAGCTTCTGCTCTCTATTTCCTGCTGTTTCATGCTTGCATGCTGGTCACCATGGGAACAAGTCTGGGCTAGCTGCTGGAGAACAACATCACATGGAGAGAGCCCCAGTCATCCCAGCCAATGACGCTGAGGAAACCAGCTAGTCCCAGCTGCCACAAGAGCTGAATTTAGACTCATGAGCCAGACCAGCTGTGCGCAGTATGAAATACAGGGCCCAGAGAAGAACCACCACCAACACAGCCTAGCCTAGATTGCCAACCCACAGAATCATCATTGTTTGAAGCTACTAAGTTTTGAGTGGTTTGTGATGTAGCAAGAGATATGCTTGATAGAGAAATGTATTATTTTTCAGAAAATAAGACAATAAATGATTTATTAGAAAACAACTAATGATTGTTTAACCACAACACTCAATCTTTGGTGACATGAACAAGTTCACCTCAAAATGCTGGGCAAGGAGTATTTGAAGATGTTTTCTGGTTGTCTCTACATTGAGAAGAACAGAGAGGATACTAAATTTAAAGCCAATAAAAAGAACTTTCTTTCTAATGCAAGGCATAATAATTAACGTGAGGGCCTTACTACAACCACTGGGCATTATAAAGCCTTCACAAGAATCCCAGAAGTACTGAACAGCTCTTCAGTACAAATTAAAACAATGTATTTAGGAGGTTAAAGAAGATAAAATCATAAGGGCAAAATCCTTAGATATTAAAAGAGGAGGTGATGGAGAAGAGGATGTGGTAACTGATGAAGTTCTAGAACCTAGGTGAGGTTCGGTGGGCTGAGGTCTGGAGCCGATGACCAAGAAAGAATTCTTGAGACATCTTTGGTGCAAAATGGTGGTTTATTAAAGCACGGGGACAGGACCCATGGGCAGGAAGAGCTGCTGCCCCAAGTTGTGAGGGTAGGCATGTTATATACCTTGCGGTTGGGGGGAGGTGGTAAAGGGATGGGAGGTTTCAACAGAGTTTTCACATGTTAAAGAGGGCCTACAAGGTGCCAGGAGGAGGCCTTGCCCTTATGGCTTGATCAATGTCATCTTTAGGTCAGGTATTAACATCAAGATAGTTGGGAGATTCTTAGTGGGGTATTATGATCCTGCTATCATTTACATTCCCTTCTACCTCAGCCTCCTCCAGTTTCGTTTATGATGGGGAGGGAGACATTAGGGCTTGAGGAACTGAGAGTTATTTGCCTCTGGAAATTTGTGCTATTGATAAGGTAACCTCCCTGTTTAGATCTCTAGGACATCTGTAGAGCAAGGGAGATTCCTGTTCTGCAGGATTGTGATCTCTGCAATTAACTATTTATCGTTTTATGGCAGTCAGGGGTGTCTGAGGAATGCTACACATATTATGGAGGGGAGCGGGTGGAGAAGGGGTGCAAGGTGCCAGCTTTTGCTTTGTCTTCAGCCAGCCTTCTGCTCCCTCATCAGTAACCACATGCACTGGGTTTGCCCTCAACTGCTATGGGCTCAAAAGTTCATTTGTGAGAAGAGCACTGTTTCTCAGACTCAGGTTTCACACAGAGATTACTAGCTTGTTTTTTATTTTTATTATTACCATTACATAATCCAGCCATTACTGTTGTGTGGGATTGGACAAGTGGGTATACTGATGGAATTTTAATCCTTTCCTAGATGCATCTGGGATTCAACACTGCCAGTTGGGATAGAAAACTAGATGGGAAAAGCAAGCCATTTCTTCTCCCCAGTAGTCACTTTGAATCACGTCACTACTCAATCAAAATTCTAGCAACCAGCTTATTATTTAAAAAAGTAAAAGATTTAGTGAGTTTTCTTTTTCCTGATTCTGCAACAAAGACACTGGGAAGCATAGTATGCATGCAAAATACACTGTATTGCAACGTTATTTTTATTCCTTGCATGAGCCATTTAGCATTGTTTTGTTTTGTCATTTGTGTTTGAGAGAGGGAGCTAGTAATTTATTTTACAGAGATTTATGGGCTTAGTCCTAATCATTTCCATTTTAAGGCAATATGGTTGTTTGAAGTCTAGCTGACCCCTGAAATGACACATGACATCCTCTGGTGGTACGGATGAGACTGTTTAAGTGATAAAGCTCCATTCACAATACAGAAAGGGTCACATGGTAATTAGAAATTATACTGTGTCACAGTGTGAAATACAAAAGTGTCTACCCTTTCATTACATCATCTAAAGATTACACAGGGGTATAAAAAGGCAGCAAGTATTATTAAAAACATTAATATGTTAATCTATTAGTGAATAAATTCATTTAAAAATTCCTATTACTGTTTTTGTGTTCACATTTTCTCCCAAAAAAATTTTTTTTGAAGTACCCAAAAAATAACAGCAGTACTCTTAAATACTTATATTAACTATTGTTAATCACAACTTAATGTATCAAATTACTGCTTTGAGACATACTATAGAGCTTAGACATACTAATATCAGCTTCCTGATATTCTTATGCTTTTATTATATTCTGAAGCAGAGAGATAAAGAAGGGGCCTGAATATATGCTACAGTAAGTTTCTCAGAGCACTCCCTTCATCTAGGTCTAAGAAAAGTCATGAATATTCAGGATTCAGGGAAAAGATATGTAGATTTTTCAAATCAGATTAACAACTTGATGGGGGCACCATTTTTTTTAAATGCAAAACTCCTGCTGCTTCAAGACTGTAATATTCCTTTTGGGGCCCAGCCATAGTTTATAAACCAATGATCTACAGAATGACTTCTTATAAATGGGCAGGATTTTTTTTTTTAAAGATTTACTTACTTGAGAGAGAGAGAGTTAGTGTGTCCACATGTGATCACATACTGGGGGTGGGCTGGGGAAGGTGTGTGGAGAGGGGAGAATCTTTAGCAGACTCCCACAGGGCCGGACTCTGATCCCAGGACCCTGAGATCATGACCTGATCCAAACTCAGGAGTGGACACTCAACACTCTGAGCCACCCAGGCACCCCACAAATGGGCAGTTTTTATTGTAAGAATCAAGTTTTATAATTACTTCTACATGTACTTTAATGGTACTGATCACAAGCATCACTTTAAACAACTGTGTCTTCTTTCTTAATTATATCACATTCAAGTTCCTGAGACATTTGCTCCACATTACCTGTAATGTCTGAAAGTATAATATTGAATACTGAGTTTGTAAGCCAGATCTTATTTTAAAAAAAGAAGGAAAGAAAGAAAGAAAGAAGAAAGGTCATGTTTATAAAGTAATAGCTACTATTATTAGTTACTATTATTAAGAGGTTGACCCACAACTATATGGTCAATTAATCTCTGACCAAGCAGGAAAGAATATCCAATGGAAAAGAGACAGTCTCTTCAACGAATGGTGTTGGGAAAACTGCACAGCAACATGCAGAAGAATGAAATGGGACTACTTTCTTATACCATACACAAAAATAAGTTCTAAATGGATTAGAGACCTAAATGTGAGCGAACAAACCATTAAAATCCTAGAGGAGAACATAGGCAGTAACCTCTTTGACATCAGCCATAGCTACTTCTTACTAGTTATGTCTCCTAAGGCAAGGGTAATAAAAGCAAAAACAAACTACTGGGACTTAATAGAGATAAAAGCTTCTGCACAGCAAAGGAAACAATCAACAAAACTAAAAGGCACCCTGTGGAATAGGAAAAGACATTTGCAAATGATTTATCTGATAAAGGGTTAGTATCCAAAATCTACAAAGAACTTTTCAAACTGAACACCCAAAAAACATAATCCAGTTAAAAAATGGGCAGAAGACAGGAATAAACATTTCTCCAAAGAAGACAGATAGATGGCCAACAGACACATGAAAACATGCTCAACATCACTCATCATCAGGGAAAACCAAGTCAAAACTACAGTGAGATATCACCTCACACCAGTCAGAATGGCTAAAATTAATAACACAAATACAACAGGTATAGGCAAGGATGTGAAAGGAGACCATCTTACACTCTTGATGGGAATGCAAATGATGCAGCCATTTTGAAAAACTGTACAGAGGTTCCTCAAAAAGTTGAAAATTGAGCTACCCTAAAATCCAGCAATTATATTGCTAGGCATTTACCCAAAGAACACAAAAATACTTATTTGAAGGGATACATGCATTTTGATGTTTATAGCATTATCAACAATAGCAAAATTATGGAAAGAGCCTGTCCCTCAACTGATTAATAAAGAAGTGGTATATACATTTACAGTGAAATATTACTCAGCCATAAAAAAAGAATGAAATCGTGCCATTTACAAAGACATTGATGGAGCTAGAGAGTATTTTGCTAAGTGAAAAAAGTCAGTCAGAGAAAGATAAATACCATATGATTTCATTCATATGTGGAACTCAAAAAAAATAAAAATAAAAATCAGAGGGAAAAAAAGAGAAAAGCAAACCAAGAAACAGACTCTTAACTATAGAAAACAAACTGATGGTTACCAGAGGAGTGGTGAGAAGGGGGAATGGGTTAAATAGAGGATGGGGATTAAGGAATTCACTTGTGATGAACACTAGGTGTTGTATGAAAGTGTTCAATCACTAAATTGCACACCCGAAATTAATACGTCACTGTTTGTTAACTAACTGGAATTTAAGTAAAAACTTGTTTTAAAAAGATAATTTCACGGAGGAGGAGTCAAGATGGCGGAGAAGTAGCAGGCTGAGACTACTTCAGCTAGCAGGAGATCAGCTAGATAGCTTATCTAAA
>NC_081563.1:68391858-68392482 GCF_022355385.1 Mustela nigripes | reverse complement strand
GCAATTCTGGAAACAGAAAAACAACCACTTTCTGAAAGGTAGGACCGGCGGAGAAGTGAATCCAAAGCAACGGGAAGATAGACCCCTGGGGGAGGGGCCTGCTCCCGGCAAGCGGCGGAGCATCCGCGCACAAAATCAGGACTTTTAAAAGTCTGTTCCACTGAGGGACATTGCTCCAGAGGCTACCCGGGGCAAAGCCCACATGGGGTCAGCGTGGCCTCAGGTCCCGCAGGGTCACAGAAGGATCGGGGGTGTCTGAGTGTCGCAGAGCTTGCGGGTATTGGAACGGAAAAGCCGGCTACAGAGACAGAGCCGACAGTAAGCTCGCAGCTTGAGGTGACCTTGAACCGGTCGCAGGCTCCGTGAGTTCGGAGCGCTGCCGGAGGTCAGGCAGACGGGAGTAACTGGGCGTGGTTCTCTGAGCGCGCACTGAGGAGTGCGGCCCTGGGCTCTCGGCTCCTCCAGGCCGGAGACCAGGAGGCCGCCATTTGTATTCCCGTCCTCCAGAACTCTACGGAAAGCGCTCAGGGAACAAAAGCTCCTGAAAGCAAACCCAAGCGGATTACTCACCCCGGCACCGGGTAAGGGCGGTGTAATTCCGCCTGGGGCAGACACTTGAGAATC